>NC_080787.1:71507295-71737295 GCF_028018385.1 Neofelis nebulosa
GTTGGGGGTTTCAGGCTTTCTGATTTCAAATTTACTAGAAAGCTACAGTAATCAAACAGTGTAGTACTGGCATAAATACAGACATCTACACCAGTGAGATGGAATAGAGAACACAAAAATAAATCCTCACATGTATGATCCAATGATCTTCAGTAAGAATGCCAATACCATTCAATGGGGAAAAGGACAGTTTTTTTCAACAAATGATGTTGGGAAAACTGAATATTCACATGCAAAAGAATGAAGTCCGGCCATTATCTTTCACCATATGCAAAAATCAACCCCAAATGATCAAAGATATAAATGGAACAGCTGAAACTTTTGGAAGAAACTGTAGGGGAAAAACTTCATGATATTGGATTTTGCATTGATTACTTACATGTGACACCAAAAGCATGGCAACAGAAGAAAAAGTAGATCAATTAAATTACAACAAAATTTAAAATTTTGGTATCAAAGAACACAATCAACAGAGTGAAAAGCAACTCAGAATGGGATAAAGTATTTGCAAATCATATAGCAATTATCTGTTAAGAGATTAACATCCAGAATATGCAAAGAATGCCTACAACTCAATGACAAAAACAAAAAAACAAAACAAAACAAAAAAAACTAACAGCCTGATTAAAAAATGGACAAGGGACTTAAATAGATATCTCTCTGAGTATGATATTCAAATAGCCACCAAGCACATGAAAAAATGATCAGTTGTTACTAGTCATTAGGGAAATGCAAATCAAAACCACAGTCAGAGACCACTTTTTACCAATTAGGATGGCTATCATGAAAAAAAAAAACAAAAACAGGAAATAACTAACATTGGCAAGGATGTAGAAGAAAATGTAAACTATTGTGCACTGCTGATGAAAATGTAAAATATATGTCACTATAGAAAACAGTATGGTGGTACCTGAACAAACTAAAAGTACATTATCATATGACCCAGCAATTCCATTTCTGGGTACATACCCAAAAGAATTGAAAGCAGGGACAATCATGTTCATAGCAGCATTATTGGAAATACCCAAAAGGTAGAAACAACCCATTGACGGATGAAAGGATAAATAAAATGTGGTATATATACACAATGCAAATATTATTGACCTTTAAAAGGAAAGAAATCCTGACACGTGCTACAACATGGAAGAAACTTGAGGATGTTATACAAACCAGTCACAAAAGGACAAATGCTGTATGATTCCACTTATATGAATAGTCAAATTCACAGAGATAGAAAGAACAATGGTGCTTATCGAGGGCAGAGAGGAAAGGAAGACAGAGACTTGTTTAATGAGCACAGAGTTTCAGGGGTGCCTGGGTGGCTCTGTCAGTTGAGCATTCGACTTCAGCTCAGGTCATAATCTCTTGGTTCGTGGGTTTGAGACCCATGTCAGGCTCTGTGCTGACAGCTAAGAACCTGGAGCCTGCTTCGGATTCTGTGTCTCCTTCTCTCTGCCCCTCCCCCACTCAAGTCTGTCTTTCTCTGTCTCTCAAAAACAGAAATAAATGTAAAATAAAAAAGTTTTTTTTAATGGGTACAGGGTTTCAGGTTTGGAAGATGCCAAAGAACTGTACACTTAAAAATTGTTAAAATGGTACATTTTACATTATGTATATTTTACCACATTGAAAAAAAATTAAGAGTACCTTGTTTGCCCCCAAAATAATTCAAATAAGAAAAATCATTCCCAATCCTTTATTTAGAGATTAACACTTTAGGGAAAAAAAAGTAAAATTCCATGCAATAAATTATAAAAATTCAGTCATATTTTCCTTATGATTAGTTAGCTGAATGTCAGAGTCATCCATGGATTTAAATACATTTTCACTTCTTATGTGGTTTTCTTCTTTTTTCTTTTTACACACATTGGGATATTAATAGTACAACAGCTGCTGTGTCCCAGATTAGAAACTAGATAAGGTCACAGGTTCCCCCATGAAGTGCTGTGATGCTACAGTGTATAATTTCTTAAATTCCAAAACACTACAGGCTTTTTGTTAAGTGTTAATAAAGACTCCAGCAAAGCCTTTAAACTGCCCACCCCTGTATGTAATCAGTCCAGCAGATAGAGTCCAGCTTTCTGTGAACAAGTTGAAAAGCTGAATTCCTTAAACTATGGAAGAAGCCTTTGCTAAGGCACAATTAGATGATTATTTTCTCACTGTGGTTGTTTATCTAGCTCCATAAATTTAATCCCCTCAACAAAAACCAGCTAGATGAGACCCAGGGCAGTAAAGCATCTATAATAGACCTGGTACCAGACATCTTTGTATAGACATCTCTGGTACAATTTTGCTTATTAAGTTACATTTTCTTCACCTCTTTACTTTTTTCTATGATTGTCCCCTTTTTAGATTATCTCTAAAAGTTATTTTTCAAGCATGAGCAAAATCTTGCAATATAATCCTGTTTGGAGGACTGACTGGCAGGGTCGCCTTGCCATAGGGCTATTTGCATGAGGAACTGAGGCTCTTCCTGGGAAAGAACTCATCCCAAGGGAGGAAGGGCACCATTTTGGTTGAAGGACAATAAAGCAGGGTCAGAGGGGAAGGGTGAATCTGAGTGCAGCATAGTGTCTGTCACTCAGACTCTCCTCCAGCCCACCTCCCTCAAGCCATGCCTGAGTCTCAGGGTGAGGGACTGCCATAAAAGACCTAAATAAAACTAAGAGGAATTGGTAAATTAGAATTCAAGACACCGTGCTTCAGTAGTAAAGGGGGAGGGGAGGCAGGAAAGAGCAGCCCTCTATTTATCTAGCATTATGCTCTCAGTGTAGATACCAGCCTGAGTGGCCTCCAAGTAGTCATCAGCTGATATAAACAGAAGAGACAACAGTGTGGGCTATGCTTTCGGCAGGCACTTACAGGGGCGGCCATCATTACCACAGTGGGTTGGAGTAGGAACAAGGGCAAAATGGCAAATGCCAAATGGTAGCCCAGAGGAGTGTGCAGAAAATGTGTGGGTCATCCTCTGAGGACTGCTAGCATATTATGGGAAGAACCTAAGGGGGCCCGGCATTCCCACAGAGCAGGTGGGGGTAGAGGCCGGAGAGGGAGAAGATAGCTTAGTTTCTTTGATCTTATTTTTATCCTGTGACTGGTGAGGGCTGGGAAATATAAGTAAGATTTTTTTCAAAAGAGGAAATATTTCAATCCAACAAGATAAGACTACATCATTGAGTTCCTTCAGATTTGGTATGTTTTTTATATATATTCATTTCAGCCTCTGATTTTAATGAATTCTATGTTTATAACACATACTTGACCAACTTAGAAAAACTAGAGTTTAAATTTTAAACAAAAATACAAGAAAATCTCAGCCATTATTAACCTACAGGGAATATCACACTGGGGATAAGTAATCAAGAGTTAGTACTTTAAACATTAGAGGTTTTTTTTTGTTTTTTTTTTTTTAAGGGCTTGGGAATAGGAGCATCCTCAAATGAATTATAAAGTCTCTCTCCTCTTAAAAGAATATAATGTATGTAAGTTACCGTCTTTTCAAGAACTTGGGGTGGTCATTCTGAGTATCAATTGTTCTGGTGCACTGAAGATGTATATTCTTATGTGGTTCTTCAACACACTTGTTTTTCATCTTTAAACAAGTTCTTGATGTAAACTGAGCACTAGTTTTATGATTATTTTTTACTACAACTCAAGCAATGTAATTGAAAGAGCATGCGCTTGGGAATCTCGAGATAGAAACGTGCGTTATCACTACTACTGCTAGTGTGACTTTAAGTAAGTTAGTTAGCTTCTCTGAACTCAATTTCTTCTCCCATAAAATGGCCATAGCAGTAGCTACCTCACAGATACCACATGAGCTGATGTGTAAAGATCCTCGGCAAATGTTAATTGCCCTGCCCTTTGGGAGCCGAGCAGGCAAATCATGGCTGTGCAGTTTCCTATAGTGATGTGCTCTTTGGCCAGTTAGCCCTGAACTTCAGTTTTCCTGTCTGTATGAGAATGAAATCTATGGGAAGTGCCTAATAGTGCCTATGGAATACCGTAGGTGCTCAATAAAAGGTGATTTTCTCTTTCCTTTCCTTTCCTTTCCTTTCCTTTCCTTTCCTTTCCTTTCCTTTCCTTTCCTTTCCTTTCCTTTCCTTTCCTTTCCTCTCCTCTCCTCTCCTCTCCTCTCCTCTCCTCTCCTCTCCTCTCCTCTCCTCTCCTCTCCTCTCCTCTCCTCTCCTCTCCTCTCCTCCCCTCCCCTCCCCTCCCCTCCCCTCTTCCCTTCCCTTCCCTTCCCTTCTCTTCTCTTCTCTTTTCTTATGAAGGTGAATCGGCTGATGTGGGACAGCTGCATCTAGTGAGTAACATAACCAAAAGTCTTCCTGCAAACTAACTCAGTAAATCAAAGACTAAGGCAGTTTTTCTCATCCTTGTTCCTCTCAATATTTTGTGACTGTACAAACCACTCGTAACAATATCTGTGATTCCTATGCCACAAACCTAACTGGTCGCCGGCAATGCCATGTTGGCTTATCCTGTGCTTTTGAGCCTCCTGCTCTATTTGTGGATGTAATTTGAAGGAACAGCTTTCTCTCTAACTCAAGAATTTGAACTGCACTGTTTACTTTAGAGTCTGTAGTTCCTTCATCACCATGTCAAAAAATCATATTGCAGCAGAAATGACCTACCATTTTTTTAAACTTTT
The DNA here is from genome assembly GCF_028018385.1 of Neofelis nebulosa. Lineage (NCBI taxonomy): Eukaryota > Metazoa > Chordata > Mammalia > Carnivora > Felidae > Neofelis > Neofelis nebulosa. The sequence continues at coordinate 71,511,953 of NC_080787.1, forward strand.
CTGAGTATTCTATTTAAAGCCTGGCAGGAGTAAGAATGTTAAAGAACACATCTTCTACTAGCACTCATGTGAAAAGCAGGCATTGCCTACAAATGAAGGTGCGAGCAAAGTCAAGCCCTCTGATTTAGGAAAGTAAATAAAAACAAGTCCCCAAAAAATAGAAACGTTAATTTTTAAAAACTGCATCTTTGATGTTTAATAGAATTCCTATAAGAGCTCCTACTTGAAATGTCCTTTTTAAAGAAAGGAGATCCTGAGAAAGCTTTAAAACTTCTATTTGTAATTTGCCGAATGCTTTCTAATGGGCGATATTTGGCCTTCTAGTGCCATGTCTCAGTTTGAAATGCCAAATCTACTCGTTCAAAGAGAAAACATAGTCCATTGCATCCACTCATACAAATATTTTGCGTTTTCACTATATTGGATCAGAAATGGGGCACATTCAAAACTTTTTTAGACAAGAAATTCTCATGTGTATTATTACCTCCCCATTAGTGTTTAGAAGCTATGTGATACCTGAAATTTGAGAATGGGCCTACAAACTGTCATTTCTGATGCCTGATACTTCCCTTAATTACTATACTCACCACTTCATAATTTCAATTGTTCATTTTCTCCCTCTCCACAAGACTGAGAACACAGTGAGGGAAGAAGCCTCTCATTTTCTTTTGTGTCCCTAGTCCCTAGCGCAATGACTGACACAAGTGGTTGCTCAATAAATGTTCGCTAAATGTATGAATAAAGTGTGTGTATGTGTGTGTGTTGTGTATACATATTCTACTTGCCCAACAACAATTTCCTGTTTTTCCCTTTTTCTAAGCATGTACATTTTCTCCTTTGGGAACAGAACTGCTTTTTAAAAATCTACCTTTTATCTTTCACAAGAGGAAGTTCAGATTCCACAAGATACTGATTTATTACTCTCAGTATGTTCACGAAATCCCTGTAAAATCTCTCCATGGTTCAGGTTCCTTCTTGCATACAAGAAACAAATAGAAATGAACAACAGTCGATTCTTATTTGCAATAGTTATTTTCTGTGAAGTTACCAGAAACACTGAATTAGAAAATACTGAATCATTGCTCTCAGGGAAAATATAGTTAGGCTTCTACAAGCCCCTCATCACATTTTCATCAACTAGCTAACATATGACCTTGTTTTATGTGTTTTTCTGTTCGAAGATGAATGAATGAATATACATGGGTAGTTATCTGACTTCTGAATGAGGTAAAGACATTCTCTGAAATGACAAAGAAAAAGATAAGAAATTCTATGTGTAAAAAAACCCCATAGCCAATTAAATGGCAAAAAAAAAGAGAAGTATTTGTTAACAACTATGACAGATATGGGGTAACTATCCTCAGCTATAAAGGGTGCAGGTATGTCAGTGAGAAAATTCCTAAGGCTTCTTGTGAGGACAAAGATTGGTGCACACATATGTTCATTACAATGTTATTTATGACAATAAAAACATTGGAAACCTAAATACTCAATAAGAAAATATTTGAATAGAATACAATACTTCCATATTATAAAATATTTTGTGGACTTTAAAAATTACAATTCAAGGGATGTTGAAGGATATGGGAATGCTTATAACAAATATGTATTCAAATTTGGGTATACACTGCATTTGCAATTATATAAGAAACACATATGAAGAAAAATACTCAAATATTCACTATTATTCCTTCAAGCTGGTAGAATTATGGGTGATTGGTATTTTTCTTTGTAACTTTTCATATTTCTAAGTAAGTGTTTCTCAAAATTTTTTCACTTTGTTCTCTTCTAGTAAGACTTTTTAAATTATTTTTTGTAATTACCACCACACTTATGAAATTTTAATACCACAGCCATATTGTATATCTATTTATGTACTGTGGTGTTTTTGAGGGCCACAAACCATTGTAACATCTAAAATTTCTTTGCCTCCCCTAAGAATCAATTTTCACACTCTTGGGAACAATAGCACTCTCATCAAGAATGCATATTCTCAATGACCTGTATTGAACTGGTTTTACTTTGATCACCAGATTTAAAAAAATTTGAAGAAAGTTCTGGCATAGGTAGTTTCAACTCAGAGAAAGAAATTTCTTTTTTTTTACGTTTATTTATTATTTTTGAGAGAGAGAAAGAGCAGAGCACGAGCAAGGGAGGGGCAGAAAGTGAGGGAGACACAAAATCTGAAGTAGGTTACAGGCTCTGCCCTGTCAGCATAGAGTCCAACGCAGTGCTCAAACTCACAAACCACGAGATCATGACCTGAGCTGAAGTCACACCTAACAGACTGAGCCACCCAGGTGCCCCAGAATAAATTTCTAATAGGAGAATTTCTGGTCCTCTGGAATTTGAAATTTTGAGACAATGATCTTTCTATTATGCCTAAAAATTTTTGTGTAAGTAAACATCTTTTCTAGCTAATATATTTGAGTCTGTATGCATAATATGAAACTAAAATATTTTGCAAGGAAGGACAGAGTTGAATTTAATAACAACTAATACTTACATTGCACCTTAGTATGGACAAAATTCTTTTCAGGGGTATCATTTCTCTTAATTCCATTCTACAGATGATGAAAATAAGACTCAAAAAAAATTAAGTAGCTTGTTCAAGGTCATAGGATTCATAAGAAAGAGAGGTATCTGGTTCCAAGATATTTAGTCTCTCCATTACAAGTTACATATGAAAATACGACATAACTACAAAGCAAAGGAAGGCCCTGGAATTCAATTCTCTGGGTAATGTTTCCTGTACTAACATTCATCCACAAATGGTGCCACCATCATCTGGCCCAATTTCCTCACACTACATAACCTGATTGGCTTGCCATGATCTTGCCAACAATTTTTTGAGCACTATCATCTTTTTAGTAACTTCCCTGAAAATGCTGCACTGCTATTGTCAGGCCAGAGGATGTGAGGCAGTGAAGCCAATCCTGTAAACTTACTTCTCTAATTCTCCAAGACCCCTTGCCAAGCCACTGCTGCTGGGAGACAGCCCTAGAGCACGACTTCTTGCAATGCACTTTGAAGTAGATAAAATATGCACTCATGGACATCTGTCTGTTATTTCCTGCACTCACAGCTTTGTTCTTTATTGCCAGAGAATTCTATGGATGATGTCACTTTTCTCTGAAGAGAGCAGGCCATCAGAGCTTTTCACTGACATAATTAATTATCTGTAGCTTGATTCTGGGCCAGAAAATTCTCAAGGCACAGCCCCCCAAAAGAATTAACTCTACTGTGTTTGGTATTCTTAAACTCTTAAAGAGACAGGGTACCATATCTTTTTTTTTTCTTTTCTCAGACACTGATAATGGTATTTTTGTTCAGTGATATCAAGTAACAGAAAGTGAACTGGGGCACTATTCTATGATTTCACAAGGAAGACCTTCGGTTCAATGGGCAGCAAAATCTAAAGGTCGCTACAGATCAAGTATACAAAGCAAAGCTTTTAGGGCTTAGTCTTAAATGCTACAGGAATGCATCACAATTACTGAATAGACTCTTTGGGGGATCTTGTGAATCTGCAGCCAGAAAAATGAGATCTCAACCAAAGCTAACCACGCTGAATTATCCACAAGGTGAAAGATTGTTTATCACCCACAACAGCCTAACGCATCAATTTATGTAAACTTTACAAGATATAAGAAATTACCAGAATGGTGACCATATATTTTAAGAATTTTCATCCATATCTTTACAAGATCTAAAGCAAATTAGCACGCTCATCAGAAAATATCATTCTCCACTCTGCTGGGTTTCAATATTATGTAAATGAGCTATTACTTATCTCTTAAAAACGGGCTTGGTGGAGTGGATCAACACTGTAGATGTCATAAGTAGTGGAGGGGCTCTGTTGGAATCAGAGCACTTGAGTTCTGGCCCTGCTTTTCAGGTGAGTGATAAAGTAAGATCCAAGAAATCTCTGAACTTTCCCAACTCTGGTGGAGATAGTAATATCCTAAGACCATAGATTTGAATGTGCATATTAATATTCACCCCCGACAAAGGAATTGTTATTTATGGTCTATTCTGCTACCTTGATTCTGCATAAACTAGTTTAAACTGTATTCTCTCTAGATTAATTTAGTTTGGCAAATTATTTCTTTAGATCTACTACTGAAATTTTTAAAAATTTAAAGTTATAATGTAATAAAAGTTGATTATAAAAAATTAACATTACAGAATCAATATTAAAGAAAAAGTGAAGGTAATGCCACATCCTCCCAAATCTACTCCCCAGATCTAATTTCATTGATAATTTGAGGTGGATCTTTTCAGAATTATTTTTCTCTCTCTAGATACATATATACAGATGTCAGCACACACACATTCTCTCTGTCTCTCTTTCCATCTCTCTTTCTCCCTCATATTATTGGGCACTTACTATATGCCAGGAAATATGCAAAGCACTTTGCAAATATTATCTCATTTAAGCCTCACAATAACCTTATCAGATAGGTATTATTATTATCGTTATTTTCTAGATGAGGTATCTGAGACAGGTGCAAAGAAGTTCAGCGACCTACCCAAAGTCACACAACTAACAATTGCTGGTGTCACGACACAAATCTAGGTAGTCTAACTCCAGGGCTGGCAATCTTAATACTATACTTTATGAATTCTCCATATATATCTATCAATATAGAACCTCTCAAATATGAAACACTTCATTTTTTATTCAAATACACCAGAAAGCTCAAGAAGGATGAAATCTGCTGGTGCTAATAATACTCATTTCACCAGAACTAACAGGTATGCCTTGTGTATTTGTTTTTCAAATCAATAAATTCATTGAGTCTCCTCTCTTTTCATACGTCCATCTCGCAATTGAGTCTTCTTCAGTTTGCTCAATTGTTCTTACCTGACTCTCTAACCCAAGTTTAGATCAAGCTCTAATACAAAAAAAAAAAAAAAAAAAATCCAAGGGAAAGATAAAATAATTGTGTTAGACTAGAATTCCACTGTGTTGAATTTGCTTAAAATAAAGATCTCTACTATAGAAATTAAATCAAACCTTTACCAAATATCTCTTTGATTTGTCTTTCTTCCTTCTTTCGCTGAAAGTTGACGAGGCTGTCTACCACTCCTCTTTCCACTGGCACCAGAACACACCATAGATGGAGCAGTTAGTTATCTCCTTCCTTCCTCCCTCTCTCCTCCCTTTCTTCTTCCATCTATTTACTAATTTATTCATTTATTCATGTGTAAAGTTGCTATTCTGCTAGTCATTGTGATGGAACCCACATGAATAGGACATAATCCCATGCTTGCATGACTTTACAATCCAGTAAGAATGAGATTTGGGGAGGTGATGCCTATAATTAATTGTTCATTCTGAACCTTTTGGATGGAAGGATGGGAGGAAAGTTCTAGAGCATGGGATAACATAAGGAAATCATAAGGAATGAGTAATTTTAATTCCAGTTTTTTGGCCAAGTGATAGCAGGACTCTTTATTTATAGAATCACAGGAATTTAGAGTAAGAAAGAACTTTAGCCCCTTAGTTTACAGCTAAGGAAACAGCTTCAGAGAAGCCAGTGATTTTTCCAAGAGGTACAGCTAATTGGTTATTGATTATACATTAGAATCCAGGTCTCCTGATTCTGGGACCAGAGATCTCTCACTATACTAAATCACTAATAAATGCATTGCAACAATCTCAAGTAGGAATTAATCCATATGTTAATTAATTTGTTTTAAAAATGTGAAATAAGCAATGTTCCTCAGCGATTAGTTTCCGGATGATAATAAGCATTTAAATGTCATTGGGCACACTTGGAAGGAATTCTGGCATGCTATAAAATCAATGCCCTAAAAAAGCAACTGACATTTCATTGAAGTTTGAGTTTGTATTCAAATATATTATTTGTCCATTAGCAATAGGAATGTGGTTACTGAGTTCAAAATATTTGATTCAGTATTTTTACCCTAATTTTCAGATCAGTGCATATCTAAAGTATTATTTGTAGCATACTTTCTTCCCATGGCAGATCTTTTAGTCAACCAATTTCATTATAGTCTTCTTGAGGGAAAATGTTAGAAAAACTTAATTTTGTTATAAGCTTATCAATGACTACCACCAATAGCCAATCATCATTCAAAGTTGGGAGCACTCTGACTTACATACCATGGTCTTATACTTGCAGCCCACTTCTTGGGAACTTTTTTTCATTCCTAAGCCTAAGCCTGAGCTTTATCTGATAACCTGACATTGATTCTGATGTTTAAAAATCTATGCCTTACTAGATTGTATAATGTTCTCAACGCATCAGCTTTTTCATAATAAATGACCAAGAACAACTGGCCAAGATTCATTTTAATAGCTGGGAACTTTCAGGGAGAGAATTTTCTTGATCATGACAAAGTCAAAATGGTTCATAGTCTTCCTGGTTTATTTCAAACTCCTGCTCCTTTTCTGAAGTTACCAAATTGCCAAACATTGTCATTTCAGACAATTGATATGCATTGAACTCTACTGAGTTTTTGTGGTTAGCAGCCTTATCTGGGCTGTCATTAACATGCTTCATTATCCACAGGCCAATGGCCAAATGAAAGCATGGCGGAGATGACTAAATAGAAGAGGCAGGTGGATGAGATCAGACAACCAGTGCTGCCAGATTTCTCAATGCTGAACTCATTATTTCATATTCAGCAGTGGCCAGTTTTAAATAATATTACGAGAATATCCCTAAATTTCCTTCCAATTTCTCCATGACCTTCAAGGTCAACAAGCATGTAGTCTGAATGCCCTCTTTCTGCAGCCATTCCTCACACATGCTTAATCCCAAGAGCTAATTTAGCAAGACACCATGGGGTTGCAACAACATGGATTCACTCCAGCTGAAGTCCTAGTGGTCACTCCACAGCTGGCGTCATATTCATGGAGATCAGTTCTGAAGGCTTTTGTCCCAAGATGACTTAACCATGGCAAAACTACTTGAAGCATCTCTTCCTGATGTGCCTGCATTGTTTTTTCTAGCCACAGCTCCTAAAGACTCACCAAAGCCATAAAGAAAGAAAACAACCAGGTACTTCTGAAATTGCAGTTGCTAAAGTAGAGGCACTTGGAACTTTAGGTACCACCAAGTCAAAGCCACTCCAATCAGGTTTCTACTCCTATCACTCCACTGAAACCTCTCTTATTAAAGCAAACCATGACTTTCCTGTCACTAAATGCAACAGTCAGCTCTCATTCTTCATTTTCCTTGATCCACCAGCAGGAACTGATACTTTTAATTTTTCTCTCCACCTTGAAAAATTCTTCACTTTGATTCCAAAACACCCTACTTTGCTAATTTCCTTCCTACCTTTCTAGCTGCTCATTCTCATTCTCCTTTGCTGATTCCTCCTCATCCTCCTGACCTCTGGGGGTAAAATTTCCTGGGGCTCAGAACCTGGGCATTTTACCTTTTCTACATTTACTATCTTCATGATTTCACCCAGTTTCATGGAATTAAATACCATCTCCACACAAGTGACTCCCAAACTGATAACCCCAGCCCAGCCTTTTCCCTGAACTCCAGACTCAGATCCAAATGTCTACTGGATATCTCTCTGTACTTGAATGTCTAACATTATCTCAAAAATAACATGTGTAAAACTGCATTGCCAGTCAACACCTGTTTACTCCACCCCATCTGCAGTCTTCCCCATCTTAGTAAATGACAATTTCTGTTATCCATTTTCTGGGCCAAAGAACCTTGGAGACAGCTTTAGATAACCTCCTTCTTACATATCCCACTCTCAACCTGCCATCAGATACAATCTGCTCTCCTACAAAATTTGTACAGAATCTGAGCACTTTTCACCACCACCACTACTGTTACCACGTTAGTCCAAGCCACCAGCTCTAGTCTGGATAAAGCTTGTTAGAAACCCGTTTCTGGTGGTTCATATCAACACAGAAGCAAAGAACTAAATAAAGAACTGCTGACAAAGGAAAAGATCTCTGCGCTTTCTTTATACACTCAATCATTGTCAATACAATAAAATTAAAACTAAAACTGGTTTGGAGGTCATAGGAATGCAATAAAAAAAGATATAATGACATTTAAACGTTAGATAGCTGCAAATATTTGTTAAGAATCTAATACAGAGAGATTCTGATTACCATGAACAATGAAAAATATACAAAAAAAGAAAGTATCTTTAAAAAAAAACCCACAAATCCTGATTTTTAAATTCCTTTAAAGATCTTTTGATTATAAAGCCATCTCTTTTAAATAAGAATAACTGGGGAAATTTAGAAACAATGTAGTGAGAGAGGACAGGTCTTTCCACACACAAAAATATATTATAGTGCTAAACTAATTAGAACAATGTGATACTAAGGCATGAAATAGGCAGAGAAATCTATGTGTTGAACTATAACTCAGAAGTGGATTTAAATATTATAAGGCAAAAGTGACACTTCAAATCACAGGAAGAAAAGTAAAAAATCAATTAATGGTTATTTACTTATTATTTCTCAGTTGTAAAATCAATTATCTTTATTCTACTCTGTGATACTGAGTCTGAAAGTCTGCAAATTACATTTCCTATAGTCCTATGCTTGCTGCTTCCTATTGGGTTCTGCCTGCCAATAGGAGTCACTAGAGGAATATTAAAAGGTGGGAAGGGGAGGATGAGGGGTACCTTTCTGTTTTGTCCTGTTTCTGACAGTATTGTTCCAGTTCCAGCTTCTTCAGACCTCCTAGAACCAGCCCATGAAGCTCCCTCTTCAGAGAGGTGCTCCCTCTTCAGAGAGGTGCTCCCTCTTCAGAGAGGTGCCCCCTCTGCACAACGAGTTCTAGCAATTCTACCCCTTCCCTGTGTCTCCCCAGCTCTAGAGGCAGGCAGTTATTATCTCTGGTTACCTCAGCATTCTCTTTTTACTCTTTTGGTTTTCTAGCATTTGTATAATTAAATCCCTTTATAAACTCCTTTATGCTTGAAATATGTAGAGTGGTTTCTGTGCTCCTGACTAGACCCCAACTGATACAACAGCCATCTACAAAAAAGTAAAGTGATTCACTTTAAACAAAGATGAATTCTGGGAATGCAAGCTGGTTGCAACCACTCTGGAAAACAGAGTATGGAGGTTCCTCAAAAAAACTAAAAATAGACCTACCTATGACCCAGCAATTGCACTATTAGGCATTTATCCAAGGATACAGGTGTTCTGTTTTGAAGGGACACGTGCACCCCCATGTTTATAGCAGCATTATCAACAATAGCCAAAGCATGGAAAGGGCCCAAATGTCCACTGATGAATGAATGGATAAAGAAGATGGGCTATATATATATATACAATGGAGTATTACTTGGCAATCAAAAAGAATGAAATCTTGCCATTTGCAACTACATGGATGGAGGGTATTATGCTACGTGAAATTAGTCAGACAAAGACACAAATCATATGACTTCACTCATATGAGGACTTTAAGAGACAAAACAGGTGAACATAATGGAAGGGAAACAAAAATGGTATAAAAACAGGGAGGGAGACAAAACATAAGAGACCCATAAATGTGGAGAACAAACTGAGGGTTACTAGAGGGGTTGTGGGAGGGGGGATGGGCTAAATGGGTAAGGGGAACTAAGGAATCTACTCCTGAAATCATTGTTGCACTATATGATAACTAATTTGGATATAAATTTAAAGAAATAATAAATCAAAAAATAAAATAAAATAAATTTATTCATTTAAAATAAAAAAAGTAAGCTGTTTCAAAAATAAAGTATAATAAGGATGTTTTACTGATACTGAAAAAAAAAATGAACAAAGATGAATTCTAGATGGGTAAAATAATGCAAAAACGGGAAGGAAAAAAAAAAGGACCAGAAGAAAATTTGAAAGAAAGTTTTCATAATCTAAAAGTGGGAAGGGCTTTCTAAATTTGATCCAAATCAGAAGCCATAAAAGATTGATGTCTGACTAATAATAGTAATAAGAAATTCTGCATAGCAAGAAATGCCAAAAGCAAAGTCAAAATAAAAATAAGGGGGTGGGAAAAATATTTCATTTACAGCTCATATCACAGATAAAAAACTAATTCCTTTACTATATCAAGAGCTCTTATTAATCAATAAAAGACCAACAGTACAACAGCCAAAACAGGCAAAGGCTAGAAACAGACTAGTCACAGAAAAGGATATACAAATACCTCTAAAAAACATTTGAAAAGATACTCAACCTCAATCAGAAGAGAAATGTAACTTAAAACTACAAGGAGATACCCATTTCACCTTTTGGACTGGCAAAGGAAGTAAAACACCCAATCAACAACATGTTAATACACTGTGTTGGCAAAAGTGTGAGAAAACAGACCTAGGCAATTAAACAAAATCTACCACAGATGTATATATCTTTTGACTCAGCAGTTCCAACTGTTGGGGACTATGACCAAGAGAAATACTCTTACATGTGTGATAAGATGTGTGTATAAGGTATTCATGCAGCATTGATTGTCATAGCAAAAGACTGGGTATAGTTTAAATGCCCACCAACAGGGGACTGCACTAAGCCACATACCCAACTACCTACTGTACCCTCCACAGTCATTAAAAAGAATGTAAAATCTCCATATGTTCTAATAGGAAAAGATTTCCAAGTCATATTTGATATCTGTCAAGGGCCAGTTACAGAACAGTGTACATGGTATCTTCCATTTGTATATATAAAAAAAGAAAATATATATACTTGTGTACATTATACCTTTTTCTAGCTCTTCAACCACATTTGTAAATTATTCATTCAAATGTTTAAATAAAATATTCTAAGGGGCGCCTGGGTGGCTCAGTCGGTTGGGCGTCCGACTTCAGCTCAGGTCACAATCTCGCGGTCCGTGAGTTCGAGCCCCGCGTCAGGCTCTGGGCTGATGGGTCAGAGCCTGGAGCCTGCTTCCGATTCTGTGTCTCCCTCTCTCTCTGCCCCTCTCCTGTTCATGCTCTGTCTCTCTCTGTCTCAAAAATAAATAAACGTTAAAAAAAATTTTTTTAATAAAATATTCTAAGTTAACTAGACTTGTGATGATCGCTTATAATACATATGAATATCAAATCATTATGTTCTACACCTGAAATTACTATGTTATATGACAATTATACCTCAACAAAAAAGTACAGATAATAAAATTGTTTTAAATCACACAAAAATTATTTTTAACATAAATTTTTTAAATATATAAAGTTACCCCTAGAATTATTTTATGTTTGGCCTGATTTTTGGATTTACTAAATCAGAGCATGACTCCATCCATACACTTATAAATTACAACATGATTCCTGAACATGTAATTACAATAAGACTCCACCACTTTGGAAGAGATACAAGAATGACACTCTATCAAAATACAAAAATCTCTGAACACCTGGACAGAACAGAAGTCCTCTCCCATAAAGTCCTTGAAAAAACATGTGAGCAAGTTATAACAAGTAATGGAATAGCTTTTAAGCATTAGCCTAATAGTAGGTATTTGTATGGAGAATTGCTTTCCTTGCCTAATGACCCTCACTTGATGTGGAAATGGCATTAAAAATAAAGTTGTACAAAAATCAATGAATAGAATCAATGTATGGCTTTCATCAGTTTGAAACATGTGAAATATTAGTGCCTTTTCCTTCCGATCATTTGCATAATACACAATGAAAGAGGAGACTCTCAACACTATTTAACACAGGAAACGTTCAAAAGCTACAGACATGTCAGTATGGTGGGACCACAGATGGGAGGCACGCAGTAGAAAGATGAGGCTGGAGTGGTGAGTAGGTTCCAGTCCATGAAAGCCTCTCAAAGCAATAGGGAGCCTCTCAATATTTTAAGCAGAGGAAAGACTTGATTGATTTGTATTTTAAAAAGCAGACTCTGGCTGTGATACGGAGAATGATGGGTGACAAGACCACAGGAAGGGAAAATCAGTCAGGAGGCTACGGCAGCAAACCATGTGAAAGGTAGTGAGTGTGCCTGAAGTGAAGCAAGGGCAGTGGAGATCATGTCTCTCCAGTTATTTGAGGTCAGGGACCCTATGCTTATTCTTTCCCCTCGCATTCCCTCCACTACCTAGTCAGCATTCCATAACTGCTTTCAATTATTCCTTGGTCAGTTGAATCAACTATCATATGGTGGTAGATAATCAATAGGAATGACCAGATTGTTGATCCACTCTGCACTGCACATAGATAAAAGTGTGGTATGTGTGATCATTGTGTGTGACAGTGAACCTCAGAGGGAAATGGGATCTTATCCACCTGCATGTTGCCTCACAGGTGAAGAAGGTAAATATCCTTACCCAGTATCCCTTCCCACTTGAGCAATTATAGCTCCGAAGAGAAAGAAAGGAAGTGCAAAGGTTAGAGTTTCCTGTGTGCAACTCTTCAGTGACCCTGGAAGTGTCTCCCTGTCAGGATGTGTAAGTTTGGTTTTTTTTCCAGGAAATGTCTTTGCCCAGGTATTTTGCAGCCAGCATACCTGGCACTTCAAGCTGACATGTTACGCCACATGCACCTATAAACAAGTCAGATATTGCAAAGAAAACAAATACTCAGGGCTCAAGCTGTGTATTCAACTGTGCGCTCAAATGACTGTCTTTAGTAAACGCCACACCAGGAATTAACATTCCATTAAAGAAAACAAGATACGTGCATTTTGGTGGTTTCAGAGGTTTCAGAACATAATTCACTTTACACATTGCTTTGAGGTTAAGAAAAAAAAATTGTTAATTAAAAAATTATATATACAGCCAAATGTGCACACTCATATATAGTATTTATCACATATAGTATCTATTTTTATCACATACGAAATTTTTTTCACTAGTCCAAATTGACAGGTACTACAATATGCCATCTCAGGAAAGATCCATTTAAGGTTCAGAAACAGTAACACCACTGTTCAAGGGACACTCATTTTCATTGGTACAAGTTGGTTTTGAGCCCATCAGACCATTTTTTGCATTTGTTTAGGAACATACAAACCCCTGGTTTATTGCTGGTTTTCCTCACAAATTAGCTATTCCCCACAGAGCCATGGACCTGCAAATGTGCTTTTATTATTATAACTTTTAAAAGGCAGGAGTAGAGCAGAGTCTGCTAAAATTTGCACACATTGTTTTTTGTTTCCTTTCAGACCCTTGATCAGGAAATGCTTAATGTGGGAGTAAGTATTGTTAGAGATTAATGGCTGCTATTCAAAAGGTCAATAAAAGTTCTTTCCTGCCAATACAAATGTATACATTGTCGAAGCACAAGACGGTATCCACAGATAGAATTATGTGTTAGCTGAAAAGACCAAGTGACAATGCTCTTTTTGAATCAGTTTATATACTTTCTTTCAGTTATGCACTAATATCACAGGGAAATGATTTCAAAATTTTTCATCAGCACCCTGCTTTCTCTTTTAAATACAGACAGTTTGGATAAAAGTATTTTTCTGTTGACAACCATGTGATGTGAGTCTCTGAGCCCATCATGTGTTTCGAGGCTAGTCTGTGACTAGTTGACATGATGCCTATGAAGCCAAATTTCAAATCTCACGTGGGCCGATTACCTTTGCAAAGAAAAATATTCCACACTTTGTCTGCACTCTTAACCCTACCTGGCAAACCTAAGGATGCCTCAGGTCACAAGAGATTCAGAACAAGCCCTTCATCACCACTGTACATGGAAAGGTCTCCTAAAGACCACTGGGGCTGAAAGAAAGGAAGATCATGGGGAAGTGCCAAAAAAAGGGCCATTCTTTATCTACAAAGTCTTTGCCCAGTGACTTTGAGGAGTGTCCCTGGAACTGCTCAAAAGAGAGAAGGAAATAAAAAAGAGGTAAAAGCTATCTCTGGAATTTAAAAACAATGTCAAGTTGCTAGCAGTTATAAGCAGTGCTTATACAGAAACATCTCAGTAATTTGGATACCATCAATTTAAACTCACCATGGTCTAGATATGCAGTTCTATATTTTAGTCTTTTTCGTTTTTGTTGTTAATGTTTATTTTTTAGAGAGAGAGCATGAGCAGGGGAGGGGCAGAAAGAGAGGGAGACAGAGGATCTGAAGCAGGCTCTGTGCAGACAGCAGCAAGCCCAATATGGGGCTCGAACTCACGAACCATGAGATCATGACCTGAGCTAAAGTCAGACGCTCAACTGACAGAGCCACCCAGGTGCCCCTGTACTTTACTCTTAAAAACATTAATTTTTAAAAATTTATTTATTATTCGGGAAAGAGAGAGAGAGAGAGAGAGAGAGAGAGAGAGAGAGAGAGACAGCATGCATGGGGGAGGGGCAGTGTGAGAGGGACAGAGAGAACCCCAAACAGCCTCCATGATATCAGTGCAGAGCCTGATGTGGGGCTTGTTCCCACAAACCGTGAGATCATGACCTAGGCTGAAATCAAGAGTCAGTTGCTCAACCAACTGAGCCACCCAGGCACCTCTACTCTTAGAAACACTTAATAACTAGAGGCGCCTGCGTGGCTTTGTTGGTTAAGCATCTGACTTCAGCTGAGGTTACAGTCTCATGGTTCATGAGTTCGAGTCCCACCGTTTGGGAGTTCAAGTTCTGTGTTGGGTTCTGCACTGACAGCTCAGAACCTGGAGCCTCCTTCAGATTCTGTGTCTCCCTCTCTCTCTGCCCCTCCCCTGCTCATGTTCTGTTTCTCTCTCTCTCTCTTAAAAATAAATAAAACGTTTTTTTAATAAAACATTTTTTAAAAACATTTAACAACTATAAAAATGTTTTATGTGGTTTAACAGTGTAAATCAGAAAAATACACCTAACTTAAAGTGAAGATTTTTCTTTGCTTTTCAATGTTTTCAATCACCCATTAAGCAATGGCATTTGCGTTAGTCACAACTGGATTCATTACAAGTGATTCTATGGTTCAGTTTGTTATAATCCTACTGAGAAGCATGAAAAGAAAGCAAGATGCAGGCAAAGAGATGAGGCAGTCTACTAAAAGGAACCCAACCATCAATTTGTGATTTAGAGAACAAAAAGTTATCCCAAGTTGTATATTTCAAAATTTATTGTTTTGTATGGAAAAAGTTTGTTGGCAAATAATAGACACTTCTTCTTATCTGTAGATTAGGTTTCTCTTTCCAGCAAGTTTGCTCTTCCATTTGAATTACAAAAACAATAGTAGTATATTATTTTTCTGGCATACGATAGGCACAGGCTTTGGAGTCAGCAAGGTTATATAGTACATCTTACTAGGGCATTCTTGAGGGAGTTCACTTAAACCATCTAAGCTTCTATTCACTCATCTAATTTTTTAGGGCTATTGTGATCATTAAATAAAATAATGAAGATGCTGGTATATAGTAGGTAGCATAGGAAGGACACATGGGCAATATAGACGTAATTATTTTTCTTTTGCGATTTCATTGTCATTTATTTGTTTTTTTAACTTTGAATTATGGGAGAGTTTTAAACATAAACCCAAAAGAACAAACAAGTATAATGAACCACCTACATACCTCCTCACATACTTTTTGTGGGGAGGAGAAGCTGGAAACTTTAGAGGAAATTTTAAAGGAAACTCCAGACATCTATCTTATCATTTCACTCAACAATAAAGAGATTATGATGACAGTGTTTTCAGGGCAGGGCACAATCTGGTCCCTGGTTGAGAGAGAGTTCTGCCACTAATATTGGCTTAACACCTCCAATGAGAAAATACATGAAGTCATGCAGGGGGTAAAATATCATGGCAGGTAGAAAATAAAGTCAAAATTTTCACTGATGTTTCCTTGAAACAGCCTCACTCTTGGTCACTATCCTGAAGGTCAATCTCCATTTTTAATGTGCAGTACCTTTAGAAACAATTAAAGTGGCAATCCACTTTTTTGTTTTATTAAAAAAAAAACATTTTATTTACCAACTGGAACTACAAAATAATTTCCAAAAAAGCACTTATCAAGTGTTTCAGAGATAAAGTCTGTCCTCTAGGAATTTGTAACATAAATAGTTCTTAAAAAGAAAAACATAGACAAGTTTTTTGAGGAGTTTTGCTTCAAGTAGTCAAATGAGATAGAAAATGATGATGATAAATTTACCTCTGTAAGAATATAGGTACCTGAATAGGGCAGAGGGAGAGAAGGGGAGTAGGTATGGAGCCAGAAGATTTTTAAAAGGAAGTCCTATATATGCCATGTCCCGATCCCTGGGGGACGGAGACCTTGCTGACAATAATTCCCTGTCTAAAGAGCCCCAGGAGCTTTGACCAGTCTCAATTTTTTTGTGTGGAAGGTTTCCAGGCCTCCTACGAGCTGGTGATAAAGACCATAGAAGAGCTTGTAGGGAGAGGAGAGAAGGAGATTGGGGATGAGAGGAGGAAAGGTAAAGCATATGCATCTTAGTCTGGGAAGGGGGTAGGGTCAAGTCAGCAGAATTGGCTTTGATAAAAACTTTGGGGATGGAAAGATGTTGAGAAGACCTAATTTCCTAAGTAAAATTGAAGATCAAAGTGTCTGTGGGGGGATAAAGGGAACAAGGATAGGACGGGAATTATGAAAGAAGTGTGTATCTAACATTGATAAACCTGTTTAAGTGTCTCCTTCCAAAAATAAAACACAACTAAACAAAAGCCTTCCCCACCCCTTACTATTCCCTCAAATCCAGCCCTGCCATCATTCTGTATCCACAAACATCTCAAGAGCAAAGTTGCCCAAGCACTTCTGGACATCAGCAATCTGATATCAACACTCACCATTCCTTTGAAACTGTACCTTTCAAATGCCAACTCAATAAATGGCCTGTTCTCAGTTTTCATCCTCCAGCTTTTCAGCAGCACTGAGAACTATAAATGTCTTCTTATTGAGATTCTCTATTCCATTGCATCCATGGTACATTGTGGTTCTCATCTGTCTTCCTTTCCCTTTCCCTTTGTCCTCTACTCCTCTTTGGCCAGTTCTTTTCTCTTTCCCCACCTTTACCACCATGTGTTCTCTGTGTTTGGACTTGACTTTTTTCTTTTATTCTCTATTCCTAGTCTCCTCAGATGAGTGCCATGTCTGTTCCTCTATATCCGTGCTATTGATACGGTAGCTACATTTGGCTATTTAAATTTAAATTATTATTAAATATAATTTAAAATTCAGTTCCTCAGCCAAAGTGGCCATATTTCAAGTGCTTACAAGCCACAGGTGGCTAGTGTCTACTATACAGGAAAACACAGATACAGAACATTTCCTTCTGCATAGAAAATTCCTTTAGATCCACAGCTCTAGATCTTACCTCTCCCCCTGAGTTAAGATCTTCATCCCTGGCAATATTCTACCTGACAACTTTCCTAGAAGTCCTAGAATCACAAATTCATTATGCCTCAAATCCTACTCCATTTAACATATATTTCCCATAATGGTTATCTGTATAAACTCTAATTTTACTTTTAAAAGGCTCCATGTAATAAGACCACATGCCCAAATAATTAGGAAATATTTACATAAGTAAATTGAATATTTAGGTCATTTTCATTGAGAAAAATATAAACTAGAGCCATTTAGGGGGGGAATTTCCATCTTTTACATAGTACTTCTATAGTATTTTCCCATGTTTAGAGTTTCATAAAATAGTAAATAGATTTATTTATGGGACAATTTCTCTATTATATATTAATATATTTTTATACATTTCTCAGTAAAACCAAGGTTTTCCCCCATAGTGCCAATGAGTACGCTATTCTCACCATAGAGAAATCGACTTTGTGATTCTATCAGAAGAACTAAAAATATTCTGCCTCAACAATGAAAATCAGACGCCAGTGGTCTCTGCCAAAATACTGACAATACTACTGGACACATGAGATTCTGAGGCATCACATTCAACAAAGAATGAGATCTGGTCTTGATTTTAATCAGAAAGCAACCTGTCTTCTTTGCTGCCTCCTAAACTTAGCAAAGACATACCATTCTCAGCATGCTGACCATTTTGGTGGTGTGAGGTTTCACTGGGCAGCCTCGCTCAGGGTGACCTCAGTCTAAGATTCTAAAGATGGAGTGCATTAAGTGCAGGTGAGTCATCAATTTAAAAAGCCATGCAGAGTAACTAAAAGCCTCATTCTTTAGAGGCACAGATATTCCACAGAAGGCCTTACCATGTGACAAATGGAGCTCACTTAGGAAAAGAAAAGCCATCTCCAAAGAAAAAAGTGATAAATGGTACCCCCGTAGGATAAACCTATTGTGCTTGGTGGCACTAGGTAATTCCATCTGAACTGGTTATCACCATCCCCAATGGAGTTATGACATCTCTTGTTAAAGATGACAGAAAAGCAGAATCATAGTATTGTAGTAGGATTTAAACTGTAAATATTTGGGACCATTCCTCTTAATTCAATAGCATTATTTATACTGTGATACCTATACTTTCTCTATATAGTTCAAAGTCTTTTTTAGACATTAAAAAAATTAATCTTATGGCTGCCTCATAGGTATTAAGGTATAGGTATTAAGACATTCCAAGATTAATTAGCACTTACCAATAAACTAACCAATGATATGCCTAGCCCTTTTCTAGGTATAATGAGGCATACAAAAGAAGCAGAGACACAACACTTTTCTCAAGTTATTTCAGACAATAGAGATAAGTAAATACATAAAACACTCAGGGAATGTGTATTTATGGGATGCTATGATTTACGCTTATACCAGAATAACATGAGATTTCAGGACAGAAAAAAGACAAAGGAGATAAGCCTGTGGTGGTCCCTAAAAGAAATATGGTGGGGGGTTGGAGGAGGAATGAATAGGCAGACCTCAGAGGATTTTTAGGTCAGTGAAAATAGTCTATATAATACTACAATAGTGGGTACGTGTCAGCACACATTTGTCCAAACCCATAGAACACACAACACCAAGAGTGAACCCTAATGTAAACTATGGATTTGGGGTGAGAATGATATGTCAATGTAGGTTCATCAGTTGTAACAAACGTACCACTCTGGTGGGGGATGTTGATAATGGTGAGACTGTACACACATGGGGGTAGAGGGTATATGGGAAATCTCTGTACCTTCCTCTCAATTTTGCTGTGATCCTAAAACTGCTCTTAAAAAATAAAGTCTTTATTAAAAAAAAAAAGAGAAAAGACATATTGACTAGTACATGAGGGAGGTATGGATGGAACAAGGACAAATACATATACTGAATCTTCCTAAAGAGCCCCAATATTTGTCTTGTAAGTACTCTCAAGGTAGGAGAAATATAAAGAAACATAAGGGAAAAAAAAAAAAAAAAACACTGGGATGGGGATAATGTTTGAGATTCTCTGTGCATGTGTATATGTCAGGTTGGGGAAGAATGTAGAGACTGCCTGATTGGATAGGAATGGTCATGTTAGGGAATATCAAAAATGAATGGCAATAGCTAAGGGGGAGTCACTTAATAAATAGCTTCTGTAGGCTAGTCTGAGCAATGCAGACATAAATCTGAAAGAGTCTAGAGGCCTCTTGTAAATTCCTAAGCAACAGAATGACATGATCAGAGACACACTTGAGAAAATGTAGGTTGGCAGCAGCTATCTGCTGACACTTAGCCCCCAACTCTCTGTATTTATTGTGATACAGACATGTTCTTCATCCCAAATCCTACCATTGGCCTTGGAGATTTCAACATTCATGGGGGAGATTTAGCTAATGTCCTAACTCTACTATTCCTTGTCTCATGAATTCTGATTGCTTACACTTCCACTCCCAGGCCCATACATTAGGTAACACTGCACAACACAGAAAACTTAAGTGCAAATGGCCCTACTTCAAATCTTTCCAGCCCTCTCATGCTTGGCCTCCCAATGACCTGCTCGTTCTTCCCTTTATCTCTTCCTTGCTGGGCACCGTCTCACCAACACATATTACTTTCTTCTGCCTTTGTCTTTCCACTATACCTACTCAGATGACTGCAACCCTAGATCCAGTGCTATAAAATATATCTCTCCTTTTATACTCCAGCTTCTAAACAAACCAGTGGGGGAGCCTGGGTGGTTCAGTTGGTTAAGTATCTGATTTCAGCTTAGGTCATGAACTCATGGTTCATGGGTTCGAGCCCCATGTCGGTCTTTGCACTGATGGTGTGGAGCCTGCTTTGGATTCTCTGTCTCCCTCTCTCCTTGCCCCTCCCCTGCTCATTCTCTCTCTCTCTCTCTCTCTCTCTCTCTCTCTCTCTCTCTCTCTCCCTCTCTCAAAAATAAACATTAAAAAAAATGCCACTGCAAACACATGGATTCTGCTGCCTAAATCCTAAACTTCACCTATCAATGCTCCTATCTGTCCACAATCACCTTCCTCTAACATTCCCCTTAGCAGTGATACGGCATTTCTGTAATTATCCTTAAGACCGCCACTTGGCCCAGCTCTCCCCATTTTCAGCAAAACATAACTTTGTCATTTCTTTGCTGAGAAAGTTGAGGCTTTCAGGAGGGCTCCCTCAACTGCTCACCCCTCCACTACAAACATTATCTTCATCCCCATTCATTCTTTCTCCTCCCTCTGTCACAGAAGATAAAGGTAGTCCCTCTTTTTCAAGGGCAAACCCAAGATCAACACCCAAACCATACCTTTTATTCCCTCCCTCCTGCTTCCTCCAAGACTCTGCTTCATCAAAAATCCTTGTTCTTTCCTATATCATTGACCTCACTCCTTTCTGGTCTTAATATCCTTTAATCCATTAACACATACTCTCTTTCATCATTAGAAACCCTCCACTGATCTGAGTTTCCCACTAGCTACTATCCTGTCTTTCTTCTACTTTCTTATCCAAAGTTATCCGCTCATTAACATCTATATTCACTGAGTATAGTAATCACAACAACTCCAGAAAGGAGGAAGTATATATATTATACAGACAGTAAACTGAGACCCAAAGTCCACACTAATAAGATCAACTTGGGGTTCTACAACACTCCCCCATAAGACTTGGAATTCATACTGGTCTAGCCTCCCCTACTTTTTAATAACCTTATGTTTCACTTAAAGCCGAAAGTAGAGAAAAGCAACATAGTGATTTCAAAGCAGGAGGTCAACGATATACACTAAGGGCTTACTCTGTGTCAGATAAATAATTTACAGGCATGCCAAAAAAGGAGGGGGGGAATTTCGCTTTTTTGACTATGTCCAAAAAAACCCCCACAAAATTCTGATGAACTGTTACCAAAAATAAAAACAAAAGATTTTCTAAATTCTTAGATTTTCAACAGAACATGTTATTCTATTTGTTTAACTTCCCTTCATTTCTCAAACCACTGAAAATAGATTTAAACTCACTAAAACTGCTCTGGCAAATGCTCCCTATAATCTCCAGATCCACAAACCCAAAGAACACCCTTCAGTCATATACAACTGAATTTTCTGCTGATTTGACTGACATAATCTCTCTCTTCTTCTTTAATCTTGACTCCCTTGACTTCTGCATCACTCCACTTTCCTGGGATCCTCACTCCTTCTGACTGGGTTTTTCAATGTTTATTTATTTTTGAGAGAGAGAGAAAGAGAGAGAGAGAGAGAGAGAGGTCATATGGAGGAAAGGCAGGGGATGAGGGTTGGACAGAGGATCCAAAGCAGGCTCCAAGTTGATAGTAGCAAGCCAGATGTAGGGTTGAACTCATGAACCACAAGATCATTACCTGAGCTGAAGTTGGATGCTCAACCGACTGAGCCACCCAGGTGCCCCATCCTTCTATTGTTTTTATTCAGATGTCTTATTTATAGTATATAAATTCAGGTGTAATTTTACCTCCACCAAACACTTCTCCACTGAAGGAAGACAATTTACTGATGAACATAACCCATACTTTCCTGCCCATTCTGTGTTTGAATTTGTTCATGTCTCCTCATCTCTACCTGTCCAAGCCTACCAATTCTTCATGGCCCAATTCTTTAGCAAAGCTTTCATTTATCTCCTGAGATTTTCTTTAGCTCCTTTGTACTCCTATAATTTTCATTGTAATTATCCTATAGAATGTTCATTCCTGCATATTCTCATTTATACTACCAGGTCAGGAGCTCTTTCTTCATGACTGCTATAGTACCCAGTGCCTAAAACCATGCTTGGCACATAGTAGGAGCTCATCATATTTTAGCTTCACATATTATTATTCATCATCTTTGCATTACTCAGATCTCTAGAACAGTAATATTTCTTAAATATTGTAAAATCAATTTAGAATTAATGAACTGATGCCCTAAGAATAAATGAATTCTCTTAGTAATAAAGAAGAACAGGTACAGGGCTCATCTCCTGTAGGTGGTAGAAAGGTAAAGAAAAACTAATCAACAATATTAAAGAAAATGACTAGGAACTCCAAAAGGAGAGAATAGAGAAAACTTCTAGTAATTCACAGGCATATTCTCTATTTTGTAAGTATATTTGAAATATAACACCTTCTTCTGCCAGTCACATGGGACAAAGGTATATTTTTCAAAGTGCAGATGATTCTGTCTCTTGACTCAGCCTGGCAAACACCAAAGCCAAATGGAATGGTGGTGCATTATCTAGTTGTGTTATCTAGATTTCTCTGAGCCTCCTTTTGCATAGGTAAAAGAGAACTAACTATAAGAACAAAGGGAGGGGCACCTGGGTGGTTCAGTCGGTTCGGCGGCCGACTTCGGCTCAGGTCATGATCTCGCGGTCTGTGAGTTCGAGCCCCGCGTCGGGCTCTGGGCTGACAGCTCAGAGCCTGGAGCCTGTTTCGGATTCTGTGTCTCCCTTTCTCTCTGCCCCTCCCCCGCTCGTGCTCTGTCTCTGTCTTCTCAAAAATAAATTAAAAAAAAATTAAAAAAAAAAAAAAAGAACAAAGGGAAAAATGATGAAAACTTTTCAGAGGTTGTTTTTCTAAAATGTATTCAAGTGGATACATCAAGGAAATTACTATATAAAATAGCTAAATGTTTTTTGCATCAAGAAAAGATTTAATTAGTATCCTATTTTTGAATCATTTTACAAGAATAACCTTCTGCCAAAGTTTTCTGTGTTATGGCTTTTTGATGTGAGTAGCATTTCCTTTGAACTTTTGTCGTTTTTAGTACAGCCAATTCAACTGGCTTCTTTAAAGTGCTGTTTTTGGACAAATACAAGGGGAAATTAATCATAGTGCCCAAGTGATAGCCTGGGTATACTATTTCATTATTTTCAGTTTAGTCTGGAAAATATGTAACCAGTTTTTCACCCAGAGAGTAAAAATGTTCCAATTTATTAGAAAGTACTTGTTATTGGAAGTAGTCAGTGAGAGAAGAATAATAATGGAAACCATTCCCAGCTACTTCTATGCAGGCAATATTGGCCAGCTATTGTGCTGAAATGACAGGCTTGCATCTGCTAAGGTGTGGCTTGAAAAGCCTGGAAGATGTACCTCTCCAAACAAAACATGGGTCATGGCATCACCAGTTCTAGATAAGACTCCTTAAAATGCCAAAATCCCTGAAAAGGGCAACTCCATCTCTAATACACATCAAGAGTGCACTGCAAGAGTTCACTGGATACCTGGACTGGCAAAGAAAACAGCAAATTTGCAAATTTTTCAAAGAGCCAATGCTAGCAATAAAGGTCATGCTGTTTTAATGTTGGCTAAACAAATTCCCATAGACCACACAACAGATTCCAAAGACGGCAGGCCACTGGTACCAGAAAACACACATAATTGTTTATAATGTCCAAAACCCTGGATATCAAGATGGAGAGAATACAAGAGATGAATACAAGAGTGAATTGCCATCTCCTCCTTGTCCCCAAGTCACTTCCAAGGTATTTCTCCTAAAGGCAGACTTGATCTTGGTCTATCTCCCTAATATTACAAGCCCCTTTTTTCTGTGTGTCACTCTACTTCTTTTGAGAAATAGTTCCAGTCTCTCCAAGGCTAAGCTGCTGCACAGCCCTCCTACTGAATATGAAGCCTCCCAAAGTTGTGTAGGGCCCAGACCATGGCCATGTGGCACCCTTGCCCTTTGCCATTTTTCTCAAGATCCAGATCAACCAAACTTCAAGGCTCAGATCATACTCTACCACCTGGATGTGAAAGAAACCGTCCTCAATTTCTCTTACCTAAAAAATGGTTTGGGCCCTGGAGTTCACACTGGAAGACTACTTGAAAGAAATTCTCAAGATGAAGAATAAATATAAAGGTCTTGTATCTTACCCTTGAACATCCCCAAGTGTAAATAATATAATGAGAGGAAGATTGAACTGAGAGACAAGGAATTTGGAAATAAGCAAATGTTAACTAAATTGCTATGCAACTTTGAGAAAGTCACATAATTTGTCAGAGTATCAGTTTCACATTTTTAATATAAATGAGGTGAATAAGACTCCTCAAAGATGCCTATTGGCCCCAATATCTTATATAATCTTGGAACAGTAGCTCCAGCCGTTCCATAAAGGGAGAGTAATGGGTGGCCTTTTGAAGGTCTGGAAGACAACTCACTAAATGTTCGAGCTGAATGGCATAGAGGCCTGAGCTGAAGGTAACTTACCTCTCAAGGCATATCCCTGCCTCTATTCACAGCGCCAGAACTTTACATAGATTTTTTTCTTATCTCTAGTCTGGCAAACCTGGCACACAGCTGCCACATTTGCACCAGCCCGCTCATATTTGCTAATGCCAACTGCCTTCCACTCTTAGCTACAGCACACATGCCCTCTCACATGACAATGCTAATAAAGGACAGGTTTCTGCTACAAGAACATAGATCTACAGCTCTAAATACAGGAACACTCTCATGTTAAACAAACCTAATATTTCAAAATCTGCATTTACAAGTACATACACTTAACATATATATGTGTGTGCATAGAAATATATAGGGGGATTGGGGCGCCTGGGTGGCTCAGTTGGTTAAGCGGCCGACTTCGGCTCAGGTCATGATCTCGCGGTCTGTGGGTTTGAGTCCCCTGTCAGGCTCTATGCTGACAGCTCAGAGCCTGGAGCCTGTTTTGGATTCTGTGTCTCCCTCTCTCTGACCCTCCCCTGTTCATGCTCTGTCTTTCCCTGTCTCAAAAATAAATAAAACGTTAAAAAATTAAAAAAAAAAAAGAAAAAAAAAGAAATATATAGGGGGATAGATTATTTGCTTTGCAAATGAATTCACCATGAAATTTCTTAAAATACCAGGTCCTTCATTTCTCTTTTCTTTCATTGCCTCCTCCACATATATCTTACACTTTTTACTTATTTCTTGCTGTTCAGGAATATATCTATTATGTAAGGTAAAGTATCCAGTATTTATAAAGTTAAATGGAGAGCAAAATGCATTTCTTTGGCACCTTCTGGCTAATTTCCTTAATGTTCTGGGTATGTGGGCTTATATTTTGCATGCTTAGGCTCTGAAACCATATCTGGCAACACCATGAGTATAAAAGCCACAGGAATCTTAAATACCTTCCAGAGTCCACTATAATATAACAGCCTTCTATAGAAATTAGAATCTGGAAGAGCCACAGGCTTCAAACAAGTCACCATGCTTGGCGAGAAGGGAGCTGATGACATTGCATTGTGAAAATTTCCAAGACAACTATCATACCTTTCACTCAGGTCAATATCTGTCGATTGAGGGCAGCTTAAAAAGTTAGACTAATATATTCTGTCTCCTTACACAATAAATGTTAATAGACAAAACAATCATCTTTCTGGGAGTGGTGAAGCTATTTCTAATAATGGTGGTATTCTGGAAAATCTCATCTTTCCCAGTGAAATGTAAATGTGATTTTTCTCAGCCCATAAATGATAAGTTCAATTGTGTTTGTTTCTTTGTTTAAAATTTGAGTTTTGTATGTTTTCTATTTCTCTTTTCCCCAGGGGTTTCCTTATCTGTGTGCACACACAGATGAGAACAGGAACAGATTAGGCTAGCCCACCCTAGTTTAGGGTAAGTTGCAAATAATATCCCTGATGCAAATAGCACCAAACAAAGGTTTCATCTCATGCAATTGTTAGCATTCCCCTCAAGGCTCATACAGGCTAAGAGTCTAAAAAAAAAAAAAAAAAAAAAAAGGAAAACAGCAATTTCACTCTTAAGTCATTTTCTCCTCCAAAAAAAAAAAAAAAAAAAAAAAAAAGAGATTTTTTCCCCCCATTTTCAGAAACACAACTGTCCAGAGCTCAGAAACTCAAAAGAATCCCAACTCTCTCTTGGATCCCTAAAAGCATACATTTAAGGGGGACCTGGTTTATGACAGCTACAGAAGCATGGTGAGGATGGCAGTGGAAAGAGCACTGGACCAGAATCAGGAGGACTAAGATGAGATCTGGACAAAGCATTAACCCTTCTGGGCCTCAACTTCCTCCTCATAAAATGTAGATAATAATACCCACATTTTTGTTGAAATCAAATGAGATAATAGACTTTAAAGTGCTTTGTGAAAATATTACATGTTCACAATACCACGCTCTGCTTATTTGTGTGCATCTCAACTCCTGTGACAGTGTAGCAAATTAAACCTGAAAGTTACGAAAAAATGAGAAAAGAGTAAGGCTGGTTTAAACAAAGCTTTTTCTTTCACTCTCTTTCTCCTTCTCTCTTTGCTTGTATCTCTTTATCTCCCTTTTAATCTGCCTTTTAGAAAAAAGTAAAAGTAATCATTGATCTAAACTCCGCCCTCTAATAATCATGACTTTTCTATAGTTTTCAACCACAGTCAATGGCTAAATTAGATAACCTCACTGGTTACTAAGGACAGGATCCTGTGTTCATCATATTATGAAGAAATTGCTGCTAGAGAAGCTGGAAGTTGGAATCGACATCTATTCATTGATTCATTCGTTCATTCATTCCACAAATATTTATTTGGTACAAATTTGTGGCAGGGATTTTGAAATTAATAAGAAAAACAAAGCCCCTTCCCTATGAAGTTCACAGTCCAGTGAGGGAGATGGATTCATAGTCTCTCACTTTTATAGCTTAGGAACTAGAGACACATAGTTGAGAAAATTTGACTCTACCTGCAACTCTCCTTCCATTATACTGAGTAGCTGTATAAGGTCTTCTTTGGATAACTCCAAGGATTTCTTATTCTTTCGCTCGCTTTCTCCAGACGGTTTTAGGTGTCGTTTGACAGTTCCTGAGGCCATGACATCATCCTCCTTTCTGTTTGATTTATTCTTCTTTTTTGCATCTTCTGAGAAACTTTTATCATCAGCATTGCTGATGATAGAGGACTTCGGGCAGGAAAGATGCCCATTGGATGAACTTTCACCACCCTGGTTTCGGGATCTCATTCCCACCTACAGCACATGAAAAAAGAGAAGATGTTTTTACTACCAGTGAAATTATTTTTGTCTAACTACTTAGAAAATTTTAGCAGCTTCATAACATCACTAATAAATAAAAACCAAAAGATCAGTCCCAGTTAGCTTCCTTATAGCTTTAATGAATATCATTAAAATCATCAGGAAAAGGCTTTGATAGTCTTCAGGAAAAAGTGAAAATGTGATTCTAACCTGACAAACATCTCAAGCCAAGCAGTTAAGGTCAACATCAAGAGTGCTAAGTCATATTGATAGTATATATCTTTGATATGATGGATAAAAATGGTAATTTACCATTGTGGTCTTCCTCCCCAGAAACATTACCCAAGTCAATGAGAAAAATATCAGGCAGACCCCAATTGAAAGACATTCTACAAAACTGCTGAGCAGTAATCTTTAAAATGATCAAGGTCATCAAAAACACAGCAAGTCTGGAGTACCTGGCTGTCTCAGTTGGTAGAGCATGCAACTCTTGATAGGGTCTTGAGTCGAGCCCCACATAGGGTATGGAGCCTACTTTAAAAAAATACACACACACAGAGAAAATCTGAAAAACTGTCACAGCCAACAGAAACCTAAGGACACATGACAGCTAAATGCAATATGGCACCCTAGGTGGGACTCTGGAACAGAAAAAAGACATTATCAAGAAAAACTGAGGAAAATGAATAAAGCATGGGCTTTAGTCAATAATAACGTATCATGGGGCACCTGGGTGGCTCGGTCGGTTAAGCATCCGACTTCGGCTCAGGTCATGATCTCACGATCCGTGAGTTCGAGCCCCGCGTCGGGCTCTGTGCTGACCGCTCAGAGCCTGGAGCCTGTTTCAGATTCTGTGTCTCCCTCTCTCTCTGCCCCTCCCCTGTTCATGCTCTGTCTCTCTCTGTCTCAAAAATAAATAAACGTTAAAAAAAAAATTAAAAAAAATAATAATAACGTAAAAAAAAAATAATGTATCAATATTGGTTCATAAATTATAATAAATGTACCATACTAGTGTAAGATGTTAACTACAGAGAAAACTGGGTATGGGATATATTGGAACCCTCAGTATTATGTTTGCAATAGTTCTCTGAATCAAAAGGTGTTATAAAATAAAACATGAATTTTTAAAAAAGTGATTCTATGGCTAAAATTAACAGCACAGGCAACAACAGATGTTATTATACCATATGTTAACTAACTTGGATTTATATATTAAAAATATATAAGTAAATAGATAATAGATAGATAGATAGATAGATAGATAGATAGATAGATAGATAGATAAATTGTGGTTTGGGGGGAAAATAAAATAAAAAGTGATTCTAAATTAAGTCTATCAGAAAATTCAAACATCAAATCCTGCCAGGAACCAGCTGGATGTCACAATGTACAGAAAAATCCACATGGGGTGGAGGGGGCTTAAAATGGAGAGAGGAAAAGGGAAATTCAAAGGGAAGAGGGTGGTGTTGTTTTTAGTGATATGGAATTTTGTTTTTCCATAACCTCTTTTTCAAAATCAGGGGTTTGTTTTGTTTTTTTCTTTTTTGTGCCATTTATAGTAATAAGAATAAGAGCACAAAGAATTGGAGAAAACAGATCAATTTCAAAATGAAAAAATAAATATTTTTAGGTAAAGTAAAGAAAAAAGATAAAGCAGCAGGTAACTACTCCCGTGGGTAGCACATGTGGGTCTTTCCATTATGAATGCTTTCCAGATTCTCTGTCAGTCTCTGAGCAAAAGAACTTGACCGACAGGTATGTTACAAACAAACAAAATGAACTCAAAGCCTAGGACTCAAAGTGCAGGAAAGAGAGCTCTAATATCCAGGGGGCTGTACTACAAAATTTGCCTAAACCCTCAAATATAGTAGCTTAGCACATGCACTTATTTAAAACTCATAGTATAAATAGTCCTTCCCTTAAACAGCTAAGCAGCAGGATTTTCATTACTCATTCCAGATAAAATAGAGACCTGTTTTCTGAAAGTTAATTTCCTTTATGAACCCAACCATACTTAAGAAACCAAGGAAAGCTTTTCAAAACACTAGTTTATAATAGAAAAATAAATATAGTGTGATGTTTCCTTTCAGATAGTGCATATTCAATTCTCCCAACAAATCTTGAAATCTACATTCATGCTCCTTTTTTGAACTGAACTCTTATGACCAAATGGACCCTGATGTGTGTGTGTGTGTGTGTGTGTGTGTGTGTGTGTGTGTGAACTTTCTAAAGCACCCTGAATTTGAACAATATAAACTGAAGAGGGGCGCCTGGGTGGCTCAGTCGGTTGGGCGGCCAACTTTGGCTCAGGTCATGATCTTGCGGTCCTTGAGTTCAGCCCCTCGTTGGGCTCTGTGCTGACAGCTCGGAGCCTGGAGCCTGGAGCCTGGAGCCTGTTTCGGATTCTGTGTCTCCCTCTCTCTGACCTTCCCCGTTCATGCTCTGTCTCTCTGTGTCTCAAAAATAAATAAACGTTAAAAAAAATAAAAAATAAAAATAAACTGAAGAAATGGTTCTTAACACTGGCACCCTACTTTCTGATTCACTCAGTGATTGGTTCTTGAAATTTTAGAGCATCTTTTGTGTTTCCTGGTGAAGAAAGTATAGATGTATCTTTGTAATGGAAGCCAGAGCACTTCGGTGCAGACCTACTAGCTTCATCACAGTTTGTGGGCAGAGAGGACTGACTTAATCTCCCAGCCAAAAAAAAAAAAAAAAAAAAAAAAAAGAGAGAGATAATGAATAGAAAGTTTTGAAGGGGAACAAAATACGCTTCTTTGACATATTAATTATTTAAGAAATGTTAGACACAGGTGAAGCTCTGAAAACTGAGAAGTTACCCTTTTGTAAGAAACATTAAACTTATAAGGGAAATCTCCATTTGTAAGGGTGTCTCCCTCTCTGTACCAAGAAGAGAAGAATGACTAAATTCCTAGAAAATCTTCTCAGTAGAGAAAGTAAGGACTTAAATCTGCACACTTTACCCTTATTCACGGTGCTTTTCCTGGTAACCTCCCAGGAGGTAACCTCTCACCCCCAAATCTTCTTTTGTCTTTAGCTGATGACATATTAAGGTGATGGCTTGAGACGTTCTCTCCCATGTATAGAAAAGGTATACATGTTACTAAACTTCTGTTTGGTTTTTTTCCTATTAATTTGTCTTCTTGTTATAGGAGTATATCAGCCAAGAACCTAAAAGCATAGAGGGAAAATTGCCCAACAATTGCAAATTTAAGTTTTTACCTGCTATACAACATAACTAAGACACATGGGCTTCCCAAACTAAATTGTGACTCCCTACAACTCTATACCACATGTGAATTCCTTTTATCTGAAATAATTTTCTCTATAAAATCTTAAGGCTCTTTGGGATGGTGCATCCAATATTGATTTGACAATGTCAATTTAGATGATGCATTAATAAAAAATTCCAGACAATAGCTCCCAAAGCACAGGAAGTAAGGTGGTGATGTTTTAAATATTATCATACATGGCCTTAATCATACACAGCATTTATATTTGACTGTAGCATGTGTTGGTGTCTTATTTCCCTGGACTTTTTATATCTTTTGTAGGATGTACAGCATTTGGGTATTCCCAAATTAGGACAAATGCCTAATTATCTATGTTATATGCATTTACTCAACCATATTTACAAATACACAGAAAGTGACCTTTACTTATTAAAACTATCTTAATATTTAGTATTTTCTAAAAAATTTCAGTCTGACACATTTTGAAATAAATTATATTGTAGTATTAATAGATTTTACAGAATTAATGGAATTATATTCATTAATTTTGATATAGAAATAATCAGTTACAGAACTTACTACTTTTACACAAAAACCACATATTTTAGAATTATCTAATTATTTTATATCACTAATCAGCTCAAAATCTTGAGTTACCTATTCTCTTCCGTATTATTTCACTTTGATTAAAAATAAAAATCTCACGTGCTAGACCACGATGTTAATTCTGTATTAGCAAATATTTGTCCTCTGTGATACTGAAATTTCACTTTAATTGCTTTTCCTTTGATATGTGCACATGGATTTTAGCCATTTCTTAGTGATCCAAATAGGGTCTACTGTTTTTATCTCCACAATAAAGTCAGTAGTCAGCACCTATCCTATCTCAAGAATGTAAAAGCACTCAGAGATAAAAAACTAGAAATGTTTTAGGAAGGAAGTAGATACCATATACGAAAGAGAAAAACATTATCTATCAATAGTATAACCAAGTCTGCCATCAATAATGTTCACTTTGTTTATTTTACTTATTTATTTTTAAATTTTGTTATACATTTATTTATTTTTGAGAGACATAGTGAGACAGAGCACGAGCAGGGGAGGGACAGAGAGAGAAGGATACACAGAATTCAAAGCAGGCTCCAGGCTCTGAGCTGTCAGCACAGAGCCCAATGCAGAGCTTGAACCCACAAAC
Source organism: Neofelis nebulosa (assembly GCF_028018385.1). Taxonomy (NCBI): domain Eukaryota; kingdom Metazoa; phylum Chordata; class Mammalia; order Carnivora; family Felidae; genus Neofelis; species Neofelis nebulosa. The sequence goes on from NC_080787.1 coordinate 71,543,589, forward strand.
CGTGAGATCATGACCTCAGCCGAAGTCGGACACTTAACCGACTGAGCCACCCAGGCACCCCACTTATTTATTTTTAAAGTTTACTTATTTTTTTTAGTAATCTCTACACCTAATGTGGGGCTTGAACTCATGACCCCAAGATCAAGAGTTTCATGCTCTTCCAATTGAGCCAGCCAGGCACCCCAATAATGTCCACTTTAAACTACTTTATTTTGTAGGTAGAAAATGTCAAGACAATAATGACTTCCATGTATCACATTTAGTGACAGTCATGCTCTTCCTTATTCTAACAGCTCTCACATATGTTTAAGTGCTACACAGTGTGCTAAGCATTTTACATATGGCATTTCATTTAGATTAACATTCACATAAACCCTGGGGAGGTAGGTGTTATTATTCTGTTTTATAGATATGCCACTGAGGTTGAAAGAGATTAAATATCTTTTTTCTGGATCACTCAACTACTCTTAGTGAATAGAAGAGCTGGGATTTGAACCCAGGTCTTATTCTATATACCTACTCACTATATGGCTTTCCTCCAAGTTCTTAAACACATGCAAATTTGTAGGCGTCAGGGAATGCCCTGTAAATCAGATGATCCAGAAAAATTTTCAAATGCTTATTAAGGTAATGCTTTTCACTTCACATTATAGAGTTGGAGAAATCCATTCATCTTCCACAGACACTTATGCAAAACTCACACCAGCAATTGAAATTAGTTTGCTAAGCAAAAACACTTTTGCTAAAATCATAAACTGCTGCAGAACTTGTGAAATGATGAATCATTTTTAAACCTTCCCAAGAAGCAACCTGGCTAAATATTAAGGATACAGGTTATGAAAACAGGATGTGAAGTCTGAACAGGGATCATTTGTTTTAAAAGCCCCAGAGCCGAACAATAGTAAACATTTAATCATAATTGGCCAAATCCTGCCCATTGTGTTTACAGAAATATCAGGTAGGTAACAGAAAAGGCATCTGGCACGCTGTAGGCTCTCAATAGTTGGTTGAATGGCTGCCAGTTTGGGACATATAGACAACAAAATTTCTGAAAGAAGCCAAAAATACTTTTGCTTTACCCCAGTACACATCCTTTGAAGAAAGTTCTCCTTAAGTAAAAGGTATAAACTGAAACTTCACATCAGATTTGTAACCATCCCGCCCTTTTTTATGAATCAATGTTATCTGGGGCACAAATTCCTCTTTTAATAAGTAAATTACCTTAACACAGTTCAAGAAATACACTTACTTTTCCTTTCATAGTAATTAGTCAGCAATACTTTGCATGGAATTTGCTGACTAGAGTGTGAAAAGAAATACCAAATATCATTTCAAACCTTCCTCTTTTATCTATGGCCATCCCTCTTCTTCGTCCCCCGCCCCCCATTATATTGGGCAATCACCAGAGCATACTGTCAGATGAACAATATCCTAGGAATCAGAAAATGTTTATAAAGACTTTAAGCCATTTATGCTGAAGTAACAAGTATTTCTAGAGCATTTGAACAAGGAAAAAACAAAAAAAGTCTACAGCAATGAAATACCCATTCTAGTGCCTACCTTCATTAGCTTCTGCAAGTCTTGACCCTGAATTTTCCTCTTCCCTTTTCTCACTCTTGCTCTTGCCTCCTTTCAGATTTGTCTTTTCATGTTACGATTCAACCTTGGCTGCAATACTCCCCATCCCTACCACCAAGAGAATTTTTTTTTCTGTATAAATTAGGTTTTGGCATATTTCCTATGCTTCTCATGTATCCAGCCTCTGTCTGTTTCTATTTTATCTATATACTTTTCCAAGAACTTACCTAGTGCATAGGGTGAGATGTCACAATAATTTTATTCATACAATTTCTATTTTTAAATTATTTTATAGAATTATAAGGAAAAATTATAGTACATAGTAAAAAGGAAAGCACACAATTACAGAAAAGCCTACTTTTTACAGTGTGGCCTGGCAAAAGGCCTGCTGTAAGTGGGGCCTCCAGAACATTAGCATGGAACTGTCCTGGTTCTTTCTGTTGGACATAAATGACAATATCCCAAATGCCCAAAACTAAAGGCAAAAGAAAACATCTGTTCTGGTTTTACGTGAATTTTAAAATGTAAAAGACCCATCAAATCAACTAGTTTATTCTCTACCAATGCCAGAGTACTCCCTCTGCATATCTTATTTACTTGGTTAAGTCTAATTATAACTAGCTCAACTCATGAAATGTTCAAACATTTCTCATGAGATGATCATTCATTCTAGTGACACAAACTGTTCACAAGTGTTCCTAAGTTTACTCTTAAATTTCCTTTATGATTTTCTTTCATTTTCTTCATCCTATTTAGAAAGAAGCCATGTTAAATGATTTTTCACTGCCCATTATCTATACTCATAAAATCTTCAAAATAACCAAGGTTTTTTTGTTTAAGTAAGGTATTTTCATTCTACTAACACAGATATATCCAGACCAACTGAAAATTCTTCTACATAATGCCACAAAATGTTAGAATTCAAGAAAGGGGATTCTTTTGGAGTCATTGCAGTGATGTTGTAGTCAAAAGTTCAAGGAAAATATTATAACTGTAGCAAAATATTATTCTACCCTAGCCTAAAACCATGGTGAAATATTTTATAGATTTCTGCTTAATATCCTTCAAAGAAGATAAAAGCAAACCTGAAAAAAGTTTCCAGAAAAAAAATAATAAAATAATAGATCAGGGAACTGCCATGAAATAAATATTTCATAATTGGATACTTGAGTCTAAATGAATGTACAATGTGAGGGTTTTAAAACTTTGAATGCAAAATAGGATGACCTGCCTTGCCAACTGTCAGTTCACCTCTTTATACTTACTTCTATTATCCTAACAAGTTTGGGGTTTGCTGTTGTTGTTCTTTTCACTTCCTTCCCAGAAATAAGGGTACTGTCAAGGCGCTTGGGTGACTCAGTCGGTTAAGCCTCCAACTTCGGTTCAGGCCATGACCTCATGGCTTGTGGGTTCGAGCTCCACATCAGGCTCTGTGCTGACAGCTAAGAGTCTGGAGGCTGTTTCAGCTCCCCCCTCTCTATGTCTCCCCTCTCTCTCTGCCCCTCCCATGTTCATGTGTCTATCTCTCTCTCTCTGTCTCTCTCTCTCTGTCTCTGCCTCTCTCTCTCTCTCTCAGAAATAAACATTAAAAAAAGAAAAGAAAAAAAGAAATAAGGGTACTGTCAATTGTATAAAATAGAAAAGCATTTAACTATCTAGAAATATACTATTTTATAAAGAAATGATGACATAATGACATCACATTTTTCTGGCATTTTCAACATTAATGACTCATTCTTGAACCTCAAATACATTTTAAGTATTTTTATATTTTTAATACTTATTATTGTAATTCTCATGTCACTGTTCTACTAGACATAGTATATAATACATAGTCATTGATTACCAAGAAAGAATAAGGCCTAAAATGTAAGTGATTAAGACAACGCTTTGGTTTTCTGGTTAATTTTCTTCATATTCTTTCTACTCGAGCCCTACAGTTTTTTCAGACATTTTAACAGTACCTATGGCCTCTAAAAAGTGTTACTATTTAGTTTAATTAAAATTGCTAAACATTGGTTTTATCATGTGACAAAGAGAACATCTCTGGAAAATTACCAGACTCCTGCTTAGCTGGAACCAGAATTCCTTCCTGCATTTCATCACTCCTGGAACGGTCCAGCCCCAGAATAGTATAAGAATCAGTCATTTCCCTTCCACTAACAAAAGATCTATCTGTAGACAGAAAGACAAATACCTTAGACTATATCTCAGCAGTCTATAGTTGATGAATTGTTCTTAGATATTACGTCTATTCACAGAAATAATAACTGACATTTACTAAAGAGCTTATTATGGTCTCAGCATTGGGTTAACTACCTGACATATATAGCATCATTTCATGAAATTCTGATAACAATCCATAAACCAGGTACTATAATTATTCCCCCTATAAAGATAAGGAAAATGAGGCTTAGAGAGATTTAGACATTTGCCCAAAATAACATGGCCAAGTACCTGGGAAAGCCTGAGCTAGAATGCAAGCCTGCTTGGATTCTCCTTATGCAGGGGGAAATCTGAACGGAAGCTTTTCCCATCATACCGGGACTACTGCAATACAAATGAATCCATAGCCACACTGTTATGGAACTGAAAGTTCAGTCTCAGGGTATTAACATCCACTAAATAGTCCCAAACAACAATAATTAATTCAGAATCCTACTGTTCCAGCGGATATTTTTCTCTAAGTTCTACTGGTGTCATACCTTATTCTTAAGACCACATTCTCTTCCCCCACTGCTCCCCTTATGCTGCCTCTACTTCTCAGTGTTTGAGGTTTTCAACAAAGCTGAAGAGGAACTTTGCCCTTGCACCGTTGACTTCTAATTTTTGAATTGAAAAAGTAACTAAGACTCCAGGAGCATGACAATTGTTTTACGACTGGGTATGAATCAAAAAGATTTGTTTAATTAGGCAAATTTAAAAAAATTCTAGTTTGCTCAGTAGTTGATTGCTTTAGTAAGCCAACTAACTGGACAAGTTTTCTCTTAGAAGAAAATGCCTTTCTGCAGCAACTATTCGTAAACAATTTTATTGCATTTGCAAGAAATGTGAGGCAAATCACAACTGCTGGTCAATGTCAACAAGATGGGTTAACTTCCACGAGGAGAAACACATGCAGTGGTCTGGACATCACTGCTTCGTGCTACCAAGGGAGAAGACGAAATACTGCATGGATCGCCCCATCTGTGTGCCTATGATGACTTCATGTGTTCTAATTGCCTGCCCATATGTCAATTGTATTCAGGTGTCCTTTAAATGCCTTTTCTTTTCAGTCTGTAGATCATTTCTTAACATAAAAGAGCAAATTAAAATCTGTTGTAATGTAGTGAGTCATGGGTTGTGTCTGTTTTGAACTCTTCCTGACTTCTGTCTTTTCTAATTACCCCTGAACATCCCTCATCTTGGGCTAGATCAGAGTATAGGGAGCCTAAATTGAAAACAGAGCACAGCTACTTTATACACCAAGCAAGAAAAAAGTAGAAGATATTTCTGTTGAATCACATTCTATGAATGCAACAGAAGCCACGTAATTGTCAGAGATATTTATCTGATGTTTACAGCTTCTTATCAGTCTGATACTGTGTGAGGAGGCTATGAATTTTACATCAATCATCCAATCTTCATAAAGCTTGGTTGCCATGTGAATACAAAGGCTGGTAAAAAAGAGTCAATAGAACTTTGTGATTAGCTAATTATGATGCATCAGGAATCTAACCCATAGAAAATGTCATGCTACCATAATACACAAGTTTCAGACACTGTGTGGGCAGGAAGTATGTAAAAAAATGTCACCGGGGCGCCTGGGTGGCTCAGTCGGTTAAGCGTCGGACTTCGGCTCAGGTCACGATCTCGCGGTCTGTGAGTTCGAGCCCCGCGTCGGGCTCTGGGCTGATGGCCCGGAGCCTGGAGCCTACTTCCGATTCTGTGTCTCCCTCTCTCTCTGCCCCTCCCCCGTTCATGCTCTGTCTCTCTCTGTCTCAAAAATAAATAAACGTTAAAAAAAATAAATAAATAAAAAATAAAGAAAAGAAAATGAGTCACCACCTTTTGGAATAATGGCCCCAAACCACTTCTTTTTCTCCACCTTCCAGCCGTGCTACCTCAGCATACCCCAACCCCACAGAGGACCTTAAGGAGTCCCACAACATCATACAGCAACATCCTTAGCATGTGTTTTCCTAACATGCTGAGTCCTCCTGGAGATGTCTGTCATTAGCCCTAAGGAATCAATAAAGCCATGTCCCCAGTGCTAACCCCACATTCACTTATTCCATAACCCTGGATAAGCTACCTCACTTCTCCAACTGGTAGCTTTCCTATCTGTAAAATGAGGATAATAATGTTTGTTCTACCTACTACGTATATGTGAAATCATAATGCCTATTCTACTCTGTATGTATGTGAGAATATTTACTAGCGGTAGTAATGCAGGAAGTATTCATCTGAGGCAGATTAACTACTGAGATCATCCAACACCTTTCAACACCCCCATATAGCTACCACCAGAGACAGACACTTTACTTTCAGCTGTGGTTGTCTAGCACGGGAGTCAGCCACTTTTACTGTAAAGAAGTAAATATTAAATATTTGGGATTTTGCAGTCCTTTTGGTTTCTGTTGCATTTACTCAATTCTGCTGTAGCCACAGACAATACATCAACAGATGGGCGTGGCCACCTTTGACCCCTAGCCTCTAGTTTGCCAACCCCGATTAGACTTGGTGACAATTATAATTAGTAGGTGCATTTAAACTGGGAGAAATGGAGCTGGATTCTGCTACTCCCCACTCCCTCCCCCAGTTTACAGTCATTAGAAAAATGGCTGAAAATAAGAAAGAAGAAAAAAATGAGGGAAAAGATAATACAGTAGACATGCCATCTGCCTGTCTATCTATCCTCTTCTTCTCCTCCAGATAATTTGAAGATCATAAATATAAAAATTTCCTTCACAATGTTTGAGGAATCTAAGGTGGGAGAACCTGATATACTACAATTTGAGAGTAGGATTCCCACTGGCATCAGTCATGCCATGGGATATGCAGACAGATGATAGAGATTGAGCAGCATGTGTGCATACAAAGGGGGTAATAGAGACTGATACCCACTAAGTATAAGATATACAAGTGGCTGAGTGCCCAGCAAGGGTAGAAGGTATCTTGGAGAGATGCTACTAGAAGAGTTACCAAGGCAGAGGGCTTCAAAGCACACCGCCCAAAGAGAGGATGCGACAAAAGGCATAGCTACATTTCAGGGAATCTGTAACACCTATGAGAATTATGGTAGGATTCTAAGACAGCAGGACAGACAGGAGGACACTTACCCAGAAAGAGCTGTGGCCACTACTTTTACTTGAAGCCAGGCTGGGAGATGACAAGAGAACATAGGTAAGATGGCTTTATAAAGCATGTGATCCATGCAATTGCACAGAGCCCTGCACTCAGTTTAATGCTCTGCTGTTGTTGTCTTGAAATCCTTCATCATTTTTGAACTAGAGGCCACACATCTCCATTATGCACTAGGCCCTCTAAATTACGTGGCCAGGGGTGCCTGGGTGGCTCAGTCGGTTAAGCATCCAACTTCAGCTCAGGTCACGATCTCGCGGTTTGTGAGTTTGAGCCCCGCGTCGGGCTCTGGGCTGATGGCTCAGAGCCTGGAGCCTGCTTCCGATTCTGTGTCTCCCTCTCTCTCTGCCCCTCCCCCGTTCATGCTCTGTCTCTCTCTGTCTCAAAAATAAATAAACGTTAAAAAAAAAATTAAAAAAAGAATAAATTACGTGGCCAGTCCTGACTGCAGCAGGGCAGTCAATGTGAGCCAGATATTGGAGTTTCTCCCACCCTGTTACTGCCACCAACCTAGTCATGTAGCAAACTTCTTACTGTGAAGTTAGTAAGTCTGCCTCCCACAGATGAAGCACAGTGTTTGTGTGATACCCCAAAATGTGGAGGAAGGGAGCTTGAGAGGAGGGAAAGGAAAGACTGAAATAGAATTCTGATTTTTTTCTAGGACTGAGCTATATATATCGACTTTAATTTAAAAGGAAAGAAGAAAGAAAGAAAGAAAGAAAGAAAGAAAGAAAGAAAGAAAGAAAAGAAAAGAAAAGAAAAGAAAAGAAAAGAAAAGAAAAGAAAAGAAAAGAAAAGAAAAGAAAAGAAAAGAAAAGAAAAGAAAAGAAAAATATCACCAGATAAAATTGAATTTACCAGGAAATGTCCAGGGTAAGTTCTCCACCTGAGGCGGGTATTGGAGGTAAGGAGTATAAAGGGAAGTAACTAAAGAGTAAATTTGAATTCAGTCACAAAGAAATAAAGTATTAGAGGGACAGCTGGGTGGCTCAGTCGATTAAGCACTCGACTTTAGCTCAGGTCAAGATCTCTCAGTCTGTGAATTCCAGCCCCATGTCAGGCTCTGTGCTGACACCTCAGAGCCTAGAGCCTGCTTTGGATTCTGTGTCTCCCTCTCTCTCTGCCACTCCCCCGTGCTCACTGGCACTGTCTCTCTCTCTCTCTCTCTCAAAAAATGAATAAATATTTTTAAAAATTTTTAAACAAATAAAGTATTAGAATTATGTCCTTCGGCTTTCTGGGGTGTCTTAACTGGGAAATATAACACTGGATACAGTTTATGAACCATAAGTGCTACAGCACCTTCAGGCAATATATATAAATGAGTTTCCCTTTAAATCACCACTGCTCCTGCTTTAGCTTTGAGAAAGAAAAGCAAGTAAGATTCATATGTGGGGCCTGGAGGTTACCAGAGCTCAGGGACTTTCCAGCGATGAAATTATTGCACATCTCTGAAAGGAGGCTGATGAGAAGCGTTTGAAAAGAGGGAAAGACACAGAGGTGTTCTGCCCCGAAGCTATCCATTGCCTTTCTCCACCCTTCCTAACCTCTCTTTCAGGCACTTTTCCTGCCTTCCCATCTGTGTTCCTCACCTGTGCCTTTCACTGAAATTATAAAAATAAGATCCCAGTGATCTCATTCTGCTGCACAAGGGGCCTTCCCAGCCCAGACTTGCCTGAAGTGTATCCCAAGCCCAAACATAACCTCTCACCCATCTACTGAACTCTCACTCTTCCAGAATTTCAAGATGGAGTTAAGAAATCAACCTCTCTAAATTTAAGTCACATAGTAGTGTCACTACACTAACTCTGTATTCCTCAGTCTTTATGAACCATAGTGAGTCTTCGAAATTAAAACAGAAGTAGCCATTTTTAAGAGGCTAAAAGTAGAGCAAAGACAATATTTCTTTAAATCATACCACTAGATAAGCCATGGCAGAGGGAGTCCAAGAAGAAATCTGGGGACATATTTTTCCTCCTCTCCCCCTCTGAACATGCTTAATTTTCAAATCCATTTTCCTCCATTACTAAGGACCAACGTCCTCTTTTGTGTCTTAATCCAGTACCCTTTTTTGGAGAGCCAAGCTGAACCCAGAGTTCACATAGCAGACATATCTTGGCTCCTAAAACCTGGGGTTGAGGCGAAGGAAGCCTGAAGACCAAGGTTATACAGGCTGCCAGGGCTCTAGGAGCATACCGCAGGGAAGAGAGGCTCCCTCTGAAAGGAAGCCTCTTTGGTTCTCAAACTTCAAAGTACATCAGAATCACCCCGGGGGCACTTTAACACACAGATTGTTGGTTCCCACCCCCAGAGTTTCTGAATCTATGGGTCTGGGGTGGGTCCTGAGAATTTGCATTTCTAACAAATTCCCAGGCGGTGATAATGCTGTTGCTCCCAGACTACACATTAAGAACCAACATTCAAGGACAAGGTTGGACTAAGATAGGTCCAGAAAATTGCAGAGGCCTCAAAATATCTACATATTTCAACTAGAAGATCTCTGCTCTTCCCATAATTAAACTAGAAATATTTGACTTGACTAGAAAAATATATATTGTTTGTAACCATTTACATTACTAATTACATGCCTAATTATCATTCATCCTCCAACAGGGTCTCTGTTTGAGGATTCAGATTTGTAGGTTAAAAAATGATGTCCTAGGGGTGCCTGGGTGGTTCAGTTGATTAAGCATCCAACTCTTCTTCTTTTTTTTTTTTTAATGTTTATTTATTGTTGAGAGGGAGAGAGACAGAGCATGAGCAGAGGAGGGGCAGAGAGAGAGGGAGACAAAGAATCCAAAACAGGCTCCAGGCTCTGAGCTATCAGCACAGAGCCTGATGTGGGGCTCGAACCCATGAACTGCAAGATCATGACCTGAGCCAAAGTAGGATGCTTTTTGACTGAGACACCCAGAAGCCCCAAGCAATCTGACTCTTGATTTTGGCTCAGGTCATGATCTCACAGTTAATGGGTTTGAGCCCCGCATCAGGTTCTGTGCTGACAGAGTGGAGCCTGCTTGGGATTCTCTGTCTCCCTCACTCTCTGCCCCTCCCCCACTTGTGCAGGAGCATGCACACGTGGACTCTCTCTCTCTCTCTCAAAGTAAATAAATAAATAAATAAATAAATAAATAAATAAATAAATTTTTTAATGATATTCTATAGGCCGAAATCTCTTTGCAGATACGGGTGGGGAGAGCAATTAATTAGATTTTTTTTTGCTATATATTATTTATTTATTGCAAATCTTCATTTTTTTAAAAGCTTTTATTTAAATTCCAGTTAGCGAACATACAGTGTAATATTAGTTTCAGGTGTACAATTTAATGATTCAACACTTACATACAACACCCAGTGCTCATCGCAAGTGCACTTAATAACTCATCACTTATTTAACCCATACCCCTACCCACCTCCCTCTGGTAACCATCAGTTTGTTCTCTATAGTTAAGAATCTATTTGCCTCTCTCTCTCTTTTTTCCTTCTGCTCATTTGTTTTGTTTCTTAAATTCCACATATGAGTGAAATCATTTGGTATTTGTCTTTCTCTGACTGACTTACTGTGCTTAGCATTATACTCTCTAGCTCCATACATGTCATCGACATGCACCCCAATGTTTACAGCAGATTTATCAACAATAGCCAAATTATGGAAACAGCTCAAATGTCCATTGACTGATGAATGGATAAAGAAGATGTAGTATATAAATTCAATGTAATATCACTCAGCCATAAAAAAGAATCAGACTTTTTTTGCAGAAGATTTCGCAAAATAATCTAGATATGCAGGTTTTATTGAAAAAATCAGAATATCTGGCACAAGGGACCCCATCTTCCCACATAGTTACATTTCACTGGAGTTGAATCATGGCTGACCCATGTGGCTAGAGGACTTAACTTGCTAGCTCACTACCAGTCCTTACTACTCTCTGTTACCTCTTGAACATTGAGACAAAAGAGTTAATTGCCATATATTTACCACTACAATTGCACTATGGCTTTCTTCTAGTAGAGAAACTCTTCTCTGTATCTAAGGATAAAAACAAAAGCAACATCAAGAGGAAAAAAAAGAGAGTATTTAGTAATGACTACTCCTATGGGTTTAATAAAAAACACTTGGCCAGTTTCACTTGTTTATTATCTGCCTGTCTTTTGAAACCATTTGAGTTTGGGTCCAGTCTGGACTAGCCTAGATGGCAGGCAGAAATGAATGAGGGAGGTAGTAGAGACAAGAAGCAGACTCTGTGTGCAGGATGGTTAAAGAACCCTCCTGCAAAGAAATTATCTAAAAGGAAGAAGGTGTGGTCTATCACAAGCTTGATCCAAAGACAATTGTCCCTTTGCAATGGGAGAGGGAATATTATGCATAGCAGGGAATGTGCTCCTAGGGATGCCTCTACAGACATGCAGGCAAAAGATAAGTCTGACAGGGGCCTACAATGAAAGTATAAATGGAAAAGAGAGGCTCTGTAAGGAACTGAGGCCTTGCTTTGAGAAGTGGCCATGCAGGAAGCATGGAGAGGATTTGGAGAACTTGTGCATGGTCACTATTGGAACCAGCAGAAGTAGCACTGGCACCAATAGGTCTTCAAGCCAGCCCAGGGACAGGACAACATTTGGAGGGCCAATAGACACCCTCTGGGGATCACCTCTGAAATTATCCTGAGGTGAAGTGAAGGTTCTATACTAATTTAGGTAGGAACTGAGACAAGGAAATATCACACTGATCTCTTCCTGTTAAATCCCTGGATTTCTCAACTTGGGAACTGTGGGTTATATTTCATGCCACAAACTTTTTGTGAACCACTATACCAAGTAACAAGCACCCAGGAACTATGCCAGATGCAAGGATACACACACAAAAAAACCTGTTCCTTCCCTCAAGAATGTCATAGTCCAAGATATTGGTCCCTACATTTTTTTGACAGTTCAATCTATTATCTAAGACTGTAATCACTTATCCCAAACATTTGTCTGTTTATTTATGAAGTGTGTTATGCTAATCTCTTAATGTATTAGGCGTATTATAATTATATCCAAAAATAGAAAAAAACTAAATGCTGATAAACATTATAAATAAATATAATGGAAGCTCATATCCTAATGACTTCTCATGTGAAAAAATGCTCTACAAAATAGACATTTAGATGGATTTTTAAAATAAAAGACATCTTGAGAAATGCTTTAGTAGCAGTCTTGGATCTAAAAAATAACTAGACCTGATCCTGAAAAAGGTCATTAAAAAAATTGGAAGCGTGCAAAGACAAATGGCTGTAGATTAGGACTGAGGGGCAAGCTTTGAGGACGCAGCATTTCTCAGATTGCAGTACTCCCCTGGGGTCTGGGGGATGAGTGAGCTCTTTCCAGGCTAAAGAAAGAGTATAAACAAAAGTGCATAGCTGTTCAGTGGCCTGATGTGGACTTAGAATAAGTTCAAAATGGAGGACAAGTGCAGCAAAATACTAATTATGTGTGTAACAAAACACAACGGATTAACTCGGGCAAGTTGCTTGTTATAATAAGACTGTACTCTGTGTTTGCATGTTCAGCCTTCAGTTTGTCCCTCATATGGTAGTGTTGTTCTTCCACATCAGAAAAAAAAGTGAACCTTGGTGGTCGCTATGGTAACTAAATAGTGGGAGCAAGGGCAGAGGAAGGTCAAGGAACATTCTATAGTTACACATCAAGAAAGTACAAAACACAGGTTATTTTTAATTTTGGCTATGTTCCTATAATTTTAATGTCTGAAAATTAAGATGTACATAAATAGTAAAGTCTGTTTCTCATGCAGCCATGAGAAAAAATACTTTCTCAGTAATTCAATACTACCTCCCTATTTTGTTGACGTTTCATTTCCATCAGCTGTCATTCAAGCCAACGAAAATGCCCAAAGTGAGCATTTTCCAAATTTGTAACCAGGGAGGGCATCCTTTACTCTTCTTCCCCTTGTTTTCTGTGCTTCTCTGTTCTTAGTATACCAGCATGACTCACCATCCACAGAACACAAACTGAGAATTGCTTTTCTAGGAGTGGTGATGTGTTTGCTTTCTGTCATCCGTATTCTCTCATCTAATGACACTTGTGGCCAAAGACAAAGTTTTGCCAGGCAGCTGACGAACCAGAGCAGGGAGGTGGCATAACTTGTGAACAGAGAATTTTCCTCCAGCCCAGCCACAGCCAGCTGCTCTAGGCAGAGAAGCAGCCTGTGTTATTGGACACATGGGCCAAAGGAGCTAACGAGCCTGATCACCCCTTTGTCCTCTCCATACCTCTGGTCTAGCAAAATGTACCCAGTGACCAGTGGGAGCATAAGAAGAAATATAAAACGGAGGAAAAAAAAAGAAAACCTCAGAAGATAAGAGCACTACTCTCTAAAAACCTCTCACAACTATGTAAAAGATATTGACATATAGAAATTCTGTGAAAATACTTTCTCTTCCAAGGATTATAAATAGCTGGGTTTTGCTTGAGCCAAAGTCCTAGACAACAACACAGACAGAGGGTTTCTCTTTCTCTATAGATTTCACTTAGATTATAAACCAATCACACCCTACATTTGGTAGGCTGCTTAGATTTTACTAAAAGAGTCTCACTGGGGGCGCCTGGGTAGCTCTGGCGGTTAATCATCCGATTCTTCTTGTGGGTCCGGGTCATGATCTCGCAGTTTATGAGTTCAAGACTTGCATCGGGCTCTGCGCCTGCAGCGCAAGGCCTGCTTGATATTCTCTCTCTTCTTCTCGCTCTCTGCCCCTCCCCCACTCGTGCTTTCTCTCTCTCTCTCAAAATAAGTAAATGAAATTTTAAAAAAAGAAGAAAATAATAAATAAGAGTCCCACTGTTTTCGTCAGATCACCTTGTCACGTATATTTATAAATACAATACCCTCACATGCATGTGTCATTGAAAAGGAAATTTTATAATAAATCTTTCTTTGTTACTTTAAAGTTTATTATTCAAAACTAAATTTAAAGACAAAATTCATATGACTGTCATTAGTGAAGTTATTTTCAGGATCCACCGTATTATCTTCATTCAATATATGTTTATTAGGTGATTTCAAAGTGCAAAGCACTGGGTAAAGAAAATAATTGTAGGTGATTTGTGTCATTATGGAACTCGCAGTAAAATTGTTCTGGTTGAATAGATAAGTCACCGTGGGAGCTGGAGGAATTAATAAGATCTTTTGCATGTGCTAACTGACTGGCTGAATGAGTTAATTTCCAGGTCAATTTTTTTTAATGTATTATAAAAAAAAATGAATCAATATTCCTATCTCAAAGCCAGTTCCACAAAAATGTTACTAAGCACCTTCCCTATACAAGATGGCATAGGTTTCACCCACAATGACTCAAAGAGAGTGAATATTTAATGTGATCTTTCAAAAAAATTTTAAAGTACTCTGTATTCTAGCAGTTTATTTTTCAAAGCACAAAATTGTATCATATGTCCAGAGGCCTCTATAACTTTGTTCAGTTTTCTTCAGAGAAGGATGTAAAGTCATTGGGGATTTCTTTGCTTTTTTTTTTTTTATCTTGAAATATGAATGAATGGATAAGTGATTGTTAGGGGCTTAACCAACAATTAAATCATGTCTGCCTGAATTCAGACTCCACATTTTTATGCCTCTGCCATTTCACAGATTGAGAACTTGAAATCATGCCCCCTGGAATACAGTTATCTGGAAGTAAAATTATGGTCTCTCAAAATCTGCTCATACCTGTGACTGGGGGACCTGTAGATTTTCCTCAAAGACCCTCACTCTTCTAGAAATAGAAGTCCCAGAGACAAAAGGGTGAATAACTGTGTTCCTTGATGCTGTCCTGATAGCTACCAAGAGACTCAGATATTTCCTTCTCTCTTGTTCTTGCTGCCAGTGGCCTCTCCTGCCATAATTGAAGCTGCTGACATGTTATCAAGGCAACAAAGAAGAAATCTCAGGAAGTCCAGAAGCCTCCAGGGTTTACCCCAATACTCAGATACTAGTCAAACTCCCCACACACTAAAGGCAATGGTGGGGCCAAAATCTCTGATGCTTTTTTTTGTTTTAAGTTTATTTATTTATTTTGAGAGAGACAGAGACAGTGTGAGTGGGGGAGGGGCAGAGAGAGAGAGGGAGAGGGAGAATCCCAAGCAGCCTCCATGCTGCCAGTGCAGAGCTTGAACTCACAAGACCATGAGATGATGACCTGAGCCAAAGCCAAGAGTCAGACGCTTAACTGACTGCACCACCCAGGTGTTCCCCTCTGGTGCCTTTTAAAAGTCCTTGGGGGGGCGCCTGGGTGGCGCAGTCGGTTAAGCGTCCGACTTCAGCCAGGTCACGATCTCGCGGTCTGTGAGTTCGAGCCCCGCGTCGGGCTCTGGGCTGATGGCTCGGAGCCTGGAGCCTGTTTCCGATTCTGTGTCTCCCTCTCTCTCTGCCCCTCTCCCGTTCATGCTCTGTCTCTCTCTGTCCCAAAAATAAATAAAAAACGTTGAAAAAAAAATAAATAAGAAAATGATGTTGTATTTAAAAAAAAAAAAAAAAAGTCCTTGGGATCACAGAAACCACAGACTCACAGAAGTCACTGCTGCAAAAAGCCTTCACCTGTAACTATGAATGTACCAAAAGTTGGCAGCAAGGCTTGCTAAGATTTTGCTGGAGACAGATCTAGTGGCTTAATCTGGTTGAAAGTGAGAACAAAGGATTATAGATTATCTTGAAGCTTCATCTGCTTAGAAAGCACACTTTTAGGGGCACCCAGGTGGCTCATTCGGTTAAGCATCTGACTCTTGATTTTGGCTCAGGTCATGATCTCACACTTTGGGAGATTGAGCCCCACCTCTGGCTCTGTGCTGACAGCATGGAGACTGCTTAGGATTCTCTCTCTCTGCCCCTCCCCCACTTGCACAGATGCTCGCTCGCTCTCTCTCTCTCTCTCTCAAAGTAAATAAATAAGCCTTTAAAAAAAGAAAGAAGGCACACTTGTGTCATATATTGCTACTTATTTGGTGGACCCTTAAGCAGTTGCTCATACAAATTATAGGACAGATAAAGCTCTGTCCCCAAGCTATCTTTTGATGTTGACACTGCTAGAGAATTTATCTCTTCCTAATTCGTGTTGAGTTGTCATCTTGAGCTCACACTGTGTCAGATGTTTGGTGAAGTTTTACTGGACACTGGCAGAAATCCTTCAGGTATAGGTTAAAGGGCAATGATATGCTGGTGAACGAGCTCTACAGGGGATAAAAATCCCTGATTGGTAGGCAGCATTTGCAGATTTCTACGGCATAAATACCCCCATCATGGCCAATTTCAAGCTACCATGACATCACTGAATGCAGAGCTGAGAGGAGATGAGCACAGTCGGCCCCTGCCAGCCAGGGCCAGCTGGCTTCTGCACACCACTGAGAAAGGGCCAAATAACTGCTGTAGCCTCAAGATCCTGTTCTTACTTTTCCATGCAGGCAGAATCAGATTGGAGAGGTTTCCCCACATTCCTAAGATACTATGAAGGCAGAAGTAGGCAAAATGGATATGTCAGATAAACCTCAGCATCCCGGGCTCCTTCCTCTCATTTAACCCTTTGTCTGCCTGACAAGAGTAAGCACATTCTGACCAGCCAAGTCCCAGGCCACAGTATCATGGTTTTTCAAAGCAGACGGAAAAGCAGGGAGAAGGAAGAAAAGAATCAGAAGGAAACAATTTGTCTTCTTAAGGTACGTGACCATAAGCTAGGGAGAAAAATATGAGTTTGTATGCGCAAACTTAAATAGCCTCTGAAAGAAAACAAGCTGGATTTTGAACTGAAGTCAGTGTTTTGTTCTTGTTTTCTTTTCTTTTATTAGAAATAAAGCTTAGTTCATAAGCATATTGGCTTTCTCATCTTCCTCATGCTCATTTCAGTAATCCTCTTGGCCAGCGATGCCTCATGGGAGAGCCTGGGTCTGTGGTATTTCGGTAACAGTTACTGATGTGTTGATACAGTCAGGGATCTCTCCTTACTCGCTATGAGGTAACTGCCTCAAGCACAGTCCAAAAAATGATGTCACAGATATATACAAACAAACAGTGACCTTGAAGATTTCTAATGCATCTCTAATGGAACAAGCAGAACAGTGCTCATTGGTCATGAGTTTCACGATTTGCTGAGAACATATTTTAGCTTGGGAAGAATTGTTGTCAAGAACCAAGAATTAGTCATCAGTAATGTTGGCTAAGAGGCTAACTGGACATTCCAAAGAAATTAACTGCTCACTGGACATTTCAAAGAAATTGACTGCTTGCTTTGTGCCTCAGTTTCTCCATCTAAGACAGATGATCACTAACTGTTCCTTTTCATAGAGGTGAGCTATAAGGTTTCATGAATTAATTTGTTGAAAAGAAAGATCTTAGAGACTAGGTCCTGCATATGATGGCTATGTTAGTCATGTTGCATTGTAACAATTCCTGTATTATCTCTGTTACATTCTATTACTTTGGCACAGTGACTGTCTAACGACAACCAGTTTTACTGCCATGAACTCAGGAATATGCTTATTCCAACTGGGCTTAAATGTATGCCTGCCAGTGGATCTTTATAGGCAGAAAAGATTAGTCAAAGGGGGTTAATGCTTCATCACAGGTTATGTATAAATAGTGAAGCTATAAAAGATATAGTATTATGACTTTGTCATTCACTGAACTATGGGATAAGTCCAACATCTGGACTTCATCCTTTGGAGCAAGACTATTCATAGTACATGATAAGCATATTCAGCCCAAGGACTTTGCTTTTCTCTTATTCTCTTTTATTCCACAGAGGTTTGATTAGAAGTCTTTATATAAATTTAACCCAAGTAAAAAATAAAAACAGAAGCAGAAATGGTCTGCACAGCTTTGGTGTCTTTACCATTTCCTTCATCCCACAAGATCATAAACTGTTTTGGGGGGTAAATCATTTAACTCACTTTTGTAACCCCTTTAGCAATTAGCACAGAAATTACACAAAATGTATGAGCAATACATCTTTGTGTAATTAGATTAAACTAAGTGGGGAAAAGGCAGTGTATGAGAAAATGCAATAGCACCAGCATACTCTACTTGATCTCCTGGAAAAGGTGGCCCCATTCTGGCTCAAATAAGTTGAAGAATGTGGAAAAAAATGTAGACAGATCTCTTAAAAGTCCTCAGAAATCATAAGGACCTCTGAATGTTGCTTCTACTCGTGGGTTTTTTATTAAGAAGATGGAGAATTCATAGGATTCCGAAATGTTACAGAGAAACCAGGCAAGCCAAAAAGTGACTAAAAGATTCAGAAACTAGATAAATTTGGAAAGACTCCAATAGGAAACCTTTGCCAGAGATGGGGGTTACAAACAAGCTGCTGAACAATGTGATCAGCCAATATTATATTCTCCTCAAATAACCTCAAATGAAATGTCTCCAAATATCTGAATTTTTATCTTCAGCACATTAACACAGAAGTCCGACATCATAGCAATTTCCCAGGATTGTTGAGAGGAGAAAATCTAAGCTACTAAAAGCTCTGAGACATGATTAAAGGGATAGTAAGCAAGTATGTTCATAACTGGAGGATGCAAAGCCATGTTCTCTGTCTCTTAAATCATAAAACAATAGCTACAGTGTGCAAATATAAAAGTCCTGAAAGTATGCAGGAGGGCTAATAAAAAGTAAGCTGTTCCTAACACTGTAGAACAATATTCACCCCTTGGAATTAGTCAAGCATCTTGGATTTCAAAGGGATTTAGATAAATAAATGGATGATCAATGTATAATAGAATATTAAAAATAAGTTGGGAAATAGTTATGCATAACTAATTTCAAATATAATTTCCTAGAGAGAAATTGCCGTACTCTTCCAAAAAGGTCACTGGGGACTTGCTATGAGCTGAATGTTTGTATTCTGCCAAAATTCATATGTTGAAATCCTAATGCCCCATGTTATGGTATTGGGAGAGGGGATTTTGGAAAGTGTTTAGGTCATGAAGATGGAGCCCTCATAAATGGGATAAGTGCTCTTGGGGCGCCTGGGTGGTTTCAGTTGGTTAAGCATCCAACTATTGGTTTTGGCTCAGGTCATGATCTCACATTTTGTGGGATCGAGCCCCACTCCAGGCTTCACTCTGACAGCAAGGAACCTGCTTGGGATTCTCTCTCTCCCCCTTTCTCTACCCCTCCTCTGCTTGCACTCTCTCTCTCTCTCTCTCTCAAAATAAATAAATAAACATTAAAAAAAAATTTTTTAGGGGCGCCTGGGTGGCTCAGTCAGTTAAATGTCCGACTTCCGCTCAGGTCATGATCTATTGGTCTGCAAATTCGAGTCCTGCATTGGGCTCTGTGCTGACAGAGCACACTTGCACTCTGTCTCTCTCTCTCTCTCTCTCTCTCAAAAATAAATACACGTTTAAAATTAAAAAAAAAAATTTAATGGGATAAGTGCTCTTATAAGAGACCACATAGCACTCCCCTAGTCTCTTCCACCATGTGAAGACACAGAAAGAAGTTGGCAGTCTACAATCCAGAAGAGAGCCTTCACCAGATCCCAACCATGCTGCCATCCTGATCTTGAACTTCCAGTCTCTTGAACTGTGAGAAATATATTACTATTGCTTATAAGCTACCTAGTCTGTGTTATAACAGCCCAAACATATTAAGACAGGACCCTTGTCCAAAACAAAACCCTGGTTTAAAGGGACCACACATTTGAACTTGTGCATGGTAATGTTTTCCTAATACTGAAATACAAATTTGGCCATGACTAAGTAATTCTCAATTAATTTGTGTCAGCAAATCCTTCCTATTATATATACCATTCAACAAATATTTCTTGAGAACCTATTGATTGCAAAGCGTTATAGATATCCTCCCTCACTTGTGTCAATAGGAAAATATATGCATTTGCATAGCTATATATTATTGCTATGATGATTTGCTTTTCCCAACAAATATATATATATATATATATATATATATATATATATATTTGCTTTTCCCAACAAATATATATATATATTATATATATATATATAATAATTGTATTGAGTAGGTGTTATAAATAATACAAGGAAATAACTACTGAGTTTTTTAAAAAGAAATTCATTTTGAAAATATATTGTGGGCTCTATTGGCAACTTTTTCTGTAAGTCTAAAGTTATTTCAAAATTAAAGTAAAAAGAACACACTGTGGCAAATATGAAAATGACATATAAGCACTATGACATATGAGTTGATCGCTTAAAATGCTTAATTCCACATCAGTAAAATCCTAAGAACCTAGAAATTCAGGATTCAACCTGTGTTCCCTGACCTTCATGGCAAGACAAATAGGTTTACTGCCAGGCCATGATGTTGCAGGAGGTAAAGGAGAATTTGCAGATGAAGAGAATTTTCACTATGGTTAGACTTATTGAAGATATTTAACATTTATCCTATCGAAAGCTGTGCAAATTAGCAACAGAGAAATGCTGATACTCATCTACGAAGTGTAATGGCAGGCAAGATCAGCTTCTTGAGATCAGGAATCACATGACTCCATGAGACCACATAGGTGAGGACTCACTGGGAAAACCCTCAATCAATTTGTCACTCTAGCCTTTAATTCCATTAACTTCTTTTAGGAAATGTGTGAAACTGGGGGGCCTCGGTGGCTAAGTGTCAACTCATGATTTCAGCTCAGATCATGATTTCACAGTTCACGGGATCTAGCCTGGTGAAGATCCACAGGTGTGGACCCTGTGTGGGATTCTCTCTCTCTCCCTCTGTCTCTGCCTCTGCCCCACCCACTCTCTCTATCTCTCTCTCAAAATAAATAAACTTAAAAAAAAAAAAAGAGGCGTGCCTGGGTGGCTCAGTTAAGCGTCTGACTTCAGCTCAGGTTATGATCTCACAGTCCATAGGTTCAAGCCCCACGTCAGGCTGTGTGCTGACAGCTCAGAGCCTGGAGCCTGCTTTGGATTCTGTGTCTCCCTTTCTCTCTGCCCCTCCCCTGCTCATACTCTGACTCCTTCCGTGTCTCAAAAGTGAATAAACATTAAAAAAAAAAAAAAAAAAAAAAAGAAATGGTGTGATTGAAGAGTGAAACTTCCTCCTTTCTCCAACTTCATTTCCTTTATGTTCCTTCCCCAAACACTCATTCATATAAACCCATGTCTGCACACACGCAGGATCCTCAGCCAGAGATATCAGTGGAGTAGCCCATCCAAGATTCCTTGACAACCCAGCCAATGAATGGAAGACTAAGGAATTCCCACAAGAGTCATTTTTTTAAACATTTGAAAGGAAAGAAAGAAGGGAGAAAACGTTTCAAGTTAAGCTATAGAATGACTCTATAGTTGCTAGGGTCCACAATGAAAAATCTTAAAGTGAAAGCAAAAAGTTTCTTCATTATTTGAATAAAATATTTCCTAACTGATTTCTCTAATTTTTACATCAAATGAAAAATAAAAATATTAGAAAATTTGTAGTTAGAATTTATTATACTCTTGAAACATCTATTAAGCAAAAATTAAAAATTAACCCATAGATTTTTTTTCCTTAGAAATTTTATTCTCCAAATCACACTATTTAAAGCTCCTTATGAAATATAAGGCAAAACAGTCTCTTCAACAAATGGTGTTGGGAAAACTGAATAGCAACATGCAGAAGAATGAAACTGGACCACTTTTTTACACCATACACAAAAATAAATTCACAATGGATTAAAGACCTAAATGTGAGACAGAAAACCATCAAAATCCTAGAGAAGAACACAGGCAGAAACCTCTTTGACCTCAGCCACAGCAACTTCTTACCAGACATGTCACTGAAGTCAAGGAAAACAAAAGCCAACATGAACTATAGGGACGTCATCAAGATAAAAAGCTTCTGCACAGCAAAGGAAACAATCAACAGAACTAAAAGGTACCCAACAGAATGGGAGAAGATATTTGCAAACAACCTATCTGATAAAGGGTTAGTATCCAAAATCTATAAAAACCTATCAAATTCCACACCCAAAAACCAAACAACCCAGTTAAGAAATGGACAGAAGACATGAATAGCCACTTTTCCAAAGAAGACATACAGATGGCTAACAGACATGTGAAAAGATGCTCATCATTCATCATCAGGGAAATACAAATCAAAATCACAATGAGATATCACCTCACACCTGTCAGAATGGCTTAAAATTAGCAACAAGAGAAACAACAGGTGTTGGTGAGGATGTGGAGAAAGGGGAACCCTCTTGCACTAATGGTGGGAATGCAAACTGGTACAATCACTCTGGAGAACAGTGTGGAGGTTCCTTAAGAAACTGAAAATAAAACTACCCTACAATCCAGCAATTGCAGTATTAGGTATTTACCCAAAGGATACAAAATACAGAAACAAAGGGGTACAAGTGGTGTATGTATACACACACACACACACACACACACACACACATACGATATAGAAGTGGTGTATATATTATATATATGGTATATATATAATAAGTGGTGTATATATATATATGTGTATATATATATATGTGTGTATATATATATATGTATATATATATATGTGTGTGTATGTATATATATATATATATATATATATATATATATATATATATAATGGAATATTACTCAGCCATCAAAAAGAATGAAATCTTGCCATTCACAATGCCATGGATGGAGCTAGAATGTATTATGCCAAGTGAAATAAATCAATCAGAGAAAGACAAATACCACATCATTTCACTCATATGTGGAATTTAAGAAACAAAACAGATGAACATATGGAGGGGTTGAGCAAGAGAAGAGAGGGAAACAAACCATAAGAGATTCTTAATGATAGAGAACAAACAGGGTTGATGGAGGGAAGAGGGTGGGGGGGATGGGCTACATGGGGGGTGGGTATTAAAGAGGGCACTTGTGATGAGTGCTAGATATTGTATGTATGTGATGAATCACTGAATTGTACTCCTGGAATCAATATTGTACTGTATGTTAGCTAACTAAAATCTAAATTCAAAAAAGGAAAAAAATAAAAAATAAAATATTAAGCAAAAGCAAAGCAGAAAGAAGAGTAAATATTTATAAATATTTATGCCACAAGCATTAGCACTACAAATATCAATCAATTTTCAATAGAATATATCAAGGAAGTAAACAATTTTTAAATACCTTTCAAAAACTTATGGTCAGTCTATCCCCTGTCACTCACCAGTTCATTTCCTCAGCTACATACTTCAATTTTTCTGAAAAGCTTAAAGAACTGTTTTAATAACACGTAATCTAATATGATTTTAAGGAGAAAAAACGGAAGGAATATGTATTGCATGTTGATTCCCTGCTACACCACTGAATTGCCACATGACTTTGGGCAGCTCACTTCACCTCTCTGTCTCATTTGTAAAATAATGGGATCGTACTTGGTGAGAAGTTGCTAACTAATAGCTCTTTGGCCACATCCAGTCTTTGGACATACCTTGTATGCCTAGCATGTTTTAAAAACTGGGAAATTTCACGTTGAAATCCAGAGTTCTGATTTCTCTTTAAAAATTATAACATTGGCAACACAGAGACTACATTCCCATGTGAAAACAAAGGCTGAAGCTAAATGGCAGCTATCCCCTTTGGCTAGGCATGGATTCTTGGTGTTGCATTAGCTGCCTATTTGCTTAGCATCTAAGTTTTTGGTGAATTAGGTTACTTCTAGTTTCTTTCAGCTCTAACATTCTCACATTTAGAGTGAGCCATATAGCAAAAAGTCCATTTAACGTCTCAAAGCCTCAGATTTACTTGAGTATGGGGATACTAATAACATCTGACTACCACTTGAGCTTTGGAGAGACAAAATGAAATACTGAGTGGCGATTTCTCAGCACATGCCATGTGTGTAGTAAGAGCTTAACAGACAGTAGAGGTAACAATAGATATAATAGTGAACATAGTGACTCAAATACAATTCTTTTTTGTTGTTGTTTGTTTGTTTATTGACTTACTTTGAGAGGATGGGTGGGGCAGAGAGAGGGAAAGAGAGAGAATCCCAAGCAGGCTCCACATTGTCAAGGAAGAGCCAGATGTAGGGCTCGAACTCACAAACCATGAGATCATGACCAGAGCCAAAATCAAGAGTTGGAGGGTTATCTGACTGAGTCACCCAGGCGCCCCTAAATACAATTCTATACTGGTCAGTTCTATCTAAATCAAAATTAACATGCTGACTCTTCTCTTCTGAATGCACCATTAGTTCCAGCAAAAAATCAACTACTGCCTCTAATTTTCAGATGCATTTTGTTCAGTAAATACTAAACAGGTTGGGGGTGCCTGGGTGGCTCAGTCTGTTAAGCATCCGACTTTGGCTCAGGTCATGATCTCATGGTTCGTGAGTTCAAGCCTCACGTGGAGCTCTGTGCTGACAGCTCAGAGCCTGGAGCCTGCTTCGGATTCTGTCTCTCTCTCTCTCTCTCTCTCTCTCTCTCTCTCTCTCTCTCTGCCTGTCCCCCACTCACGCTCTGTCTCTCTCTCAAAAGTGAATAAACATTTAAAAATTTTTAAAAATTAAATACTAAACAGGTTGGGGTTCCCAAATGAGACACACGCAATTAAAAGAAAACAGTGTTCTTTGAGTGTCTTTGGTTCTCATAGTCTCCATTTCTGGTTGAGCCAGCCATCAATATTTGATTTGAAATAAGTTTCGATCCTACTTATTGCACTTGCCAGGTCATAGTCTACCACTGGTTGTTATTGTCAAATACACATAACCAGTTTAATAAAGAGTTCATGCTGAGCTTGCTTCTCATTCATATAAAGGCCACAAATGAGTTCTGTCAGGCCCCAGAGGAGTTTTTGTCATAATGTCCTCACCATTTCAAGTTGCTCTATAGTCATTCATACATAGTGAATCTCCTGTTACTCACTAGCTCATATCCCCAGCCACACACTTCATGTATTAGACTCTTTTATTAATAATGGAGCTTAAATGGGCCTGTTCCGGTATGTGATTGACACAGATTTGCCCATACTTTAAAAGATTCATTTTTAAATTAAATATGATTTGCACACACTGTCACTGTGTAGAGAAAAAAACGTTTGTAAGTTCTAGTCCCACAATACTTCAGATAACAAAATATAAGAAAAATAAAATAATTTGTACACCCTTCAGATTTTTACTTGTATTTGTTTAAGTGTTATTTATAGTACCTCAGAACCTATAACCCATTAAAGAAAACAAGGCTAGCATACAGGACCTTTCATCAACTTCCAGTTCAGCATAAGGTGGCAGCTGAGACAGGACCAAGACTGCCAGAGGGAAACTGCTATCACCAGTGTAGTCTGACTTCCACCCCAACCTTCATGCCCCCTCCTCCATCTCTGCCACAACTGTTCTCCTGCACTGTCAGCCCCTCCCCCCCATACTCTGCAGAGCTCTCAGGAAAATACATTTAACACAAAATGGTCTTTGTGTCAATCCTCTGTTCAGGATTCTTATTTGCTATTACCCAAAAGTAGATTCCATGGTGCTACAAGACCTAGACGCTGTCAAGCCACTCCCCGCAAAGAATCAAGCTCAACTCGTCTCTGCTCCCTGAACATATCACCCTTTCTGGAGGCCTCTGGATCTCTCCCCTTCTCCTCCCTACCACTAGTCCTGTGGTTCTTTCAAGTGTCAACTCAAGAATTACTTCCTCTTCCCTGGTTCCCTTAGGAAAACTTTAGCTGCTTTCTTTACTCTCCTTGAATGTTGATCATATAACTATGGCAACTACCATGTTTATTTCCCTATGTGTGAGCTTCTTGAAAGCAGGAACCAAGTTGTTAAATATTTTTACTCCTAGCAGCTAATACAGTGCCTGGCATATTGTAGGCAACTGAATATATGCTAAATATTGAAAAAATGAACCTGTTTACTTCCCATACCCTACATATTTGTAGATTCCATTCTGCAAAGTCATAAGACTGTTCTTGTTGCCAGTACAAGTAATTAACAGTGTATTTTTGCACAGCTTTCTTCTCAATACATTTTGCTTTCTTTATTTATTCCTTTGGGACAGTCCATCTGTTGTGCTTAATACCTATTAGCAGCAGCAAACTATCTGATCCCATCAACATGGTAAGGTCATTATTTTGCTGAATCTTACAAATACAAAAACCTTTTATGTACCATAGTATATTCCTCATGAAATTTAGAGGATGATCATGCCACACAGTACTTTGAGAACTAATTTCAAAGCGTAGCATCAGCCTGATTAGATTACAAAGATAAAACTTAAATTCAGAGATTTACTTATAATCACCCAGTTTTCAAAAATCACAAAATTTTTATTTTCTGGAGGCACTGATATAATTTGATTCTTATGAGAATGAGTCCCCACCTTGTTCCACTTACCACTTAAATCCCGCTCTTCACAGCTAAAGACATGTGCTCTGCTAACCACTATGGAAAAGCAGTGTTTGCAGCTACAATCATTATAAAATATAACAAATTCCTACACTTAATGAGCCCAAGCCTGAATTCTTTACAGTGACATAACTATGTGTCTTATTAATTAAATGCTGTGGATGTAACCACTACCTATCTTGGTAAAATCTGCCTCTTGCATGTTTAGCCCAAAACTTAAATGAGCTAACCCTACATTTCACAGTCATTCACAGAGAAAATTGTGGCTATATAGAATGGTGTGCTCTCTGTGAATGGGTCTATGCACCCCAGTGGTTTCAAACCCATGGTGGCTTCTTCAGTGGTAAACATTTAGTTTACCTGGGTTCACACCCTTGACTTTCACTTGGACAAACCTGAAAGCTTCAGCCAGCTAGAACTGCCAGCTTTTGCATAGTTTTCTACCCACAGCCATCAATCTCTCCCTGGCAATAAAAGGAGACTAAACCTCGGTTTGCCCCAGTGTCACCTGGGAAGATGATGAATCTTTCACTGAATATGAGCCAAGGATGACGTTCCCCAGCAAAGTAAACCGGGTGTACAACGTTCTACCAGTTCTATAATTTGGAGAGTCAGATTCTCTACACACAATGTGGCACATTTCCTGAACTGGCTAATTGAGCCAGTTGCTTCTAAAAAGCTGGTGCCAAATGTCTGCCCAATGATTTAAAACACCTTCCCTTTTGTTTTTTTAATATTTTATGCTCATTTCCTTGGTTAACATTGGTGTCATATCAAATGAAGTCACCAACCTCAAGGAGGAGACAACTTGTCTCCAAAAAAGTAGCATATTTTTCTGAGGAGATATTTAGTCAAAAAAAGAAATGATTGAGACACAAAGTTGGAATGAACATAGCTGGTCTATAAACTTGTGTGGTGCTAAGAACCTATACATATTTTTATCTAAAATGAGGTTTCAATGTAGGTAGGGAGATAAGAGAGAAAATGGCTATAAACATATGAAAAAAGGTTTTTAGATTTTTTAAATTTCTTTTATTTTTATTTTGAGAGAGAGAGGGCATGTGCAGGGGAGGGGCAGAGAGAGAAGGAGAGAGAGAATCTCAAGCAGGCTCCATGCTGTCATCACAGAGCCCAATGCAGGGCTCGAACCCGGGAACCATGAGACCATGACCTGAGCCGAAACTAAGAGTTGGACACTCAACTGACTGAGCCACCCAGGCACCCCTGTTTTAAGATTTTTTTTAAGAATTATTTTTTCCTGCAAAAAATACTAGTAATGAAACAAACCTAATTCCCTGAAAATTGTTTGCAATTTCTCTTTTTCCTTTGTTTTTAATTGGCAGGAAGCATTTTCAATGAAAACTATAGTTCACCATGCATGTTAGCTTAAGTGAAGAACTGGATTTTCAAATCTTGAAACTTTGGATAAAGTCAGTGTCACCTAATGGAAACTGCAGGAGCCGTGGGGTTCTACCAACCATTTGAAGAGAAATGGAGCTCAGTGCTTTCCATTACTAGGTTTGTAGATATAAGATCTGCTTTACCGAGTTGAGAGCATTTTAAACATTCACAGGACAGAATAAAAGATGGAGGCTAGTTGTCTGAGAATAAAGGACAGTGAAGCTTGAAAGTTAATGATGAGAATTACAAGGAGTTGAAGTTATTTTTTATTTTTGCTCTGCAGGTGTATGGGTTTTTGATTAAGGAAGATTTGGAAAGATCTTTATTTTTATCACTCAAGATCTTTCTACTGTGCCCTTGTTAAACATCCATACAAGGTTACATGTACTAAGTCTTCATCTGAAAAACAAACTGTATTTTAAAACTTACACAGACCCATATATTGTCACAAATACAAATCAGGCCTCTTCCTGTTCTTTGAAGGTTGAGCCTTTGAGGAAATCAAACAATGTGTCAACATGGAACAAAGGGAATTTTCTCAGGGTTCTTCATCAGCATTTTTCAAATAGAAAAAATAACATACATTAATCATAATATTAAACTGTCTCCAAAGAGAGCTTCTCTACAAATACAGTAACATCCTCCAAAACAGATGAGGAAAAAAATCTTTGTAATTTTATATCAAAGATAGCATGTCAGATACTAAATAAATTTGAAAATCTCTTTGTATTTGAACTTTCATATTAATTAAATTAACTTTAACCTGGGCTGGTAAATACACAGCATGAATTTTGTCACACCTTCCTCCCAGATCACTAATTAATTGTGGCATTCTTTGGCTGCTGAGCCTGAATACATTCCCAGAATTCTCAACACATCACCCAAACAACCTCTACTAACAGATCAGAGTTCCTATTCACAAGGATATGTGTTTGGCATTTCTGCTCTCAATTCTTTTAAAATAAAACATGATTCATTCTTATGTGCTACTGCTACATAAATGAGATAGTAAGTAAATCCTTTCAAAAATAGAAACCTACATAGCATGGTTAAACACAAAGCTGATCAAACCTTAACAAGAGTAGAACAGTAGAGAAAATAAGTTCCAAAAATAACGATGCTTATTTGACTGCTATGGCAGAAATTCTGAGACATTTACTCCCAAAGCCACTCCCCAGAATAAGTGGTTATACCTTCAACTCCAGCTTATATTTAATTCAAATTCTAACTCATTCAAAATAACCATTGGAGTCTGGGATTTCACTCAGAGCAATATGATAACCAGTTACTCCAAATTAAATATACATAATTCTGATTACTAAGTTGATATATATGACTATTCTAAAAGAGAATTCATTGGTGGGCTTATTAAACAATCATAAAATATTTATAGAACACCTCTTGAATTCAAGAATTAGTTGATATAAGTAATGTAATGAATCTCCTCCACTTTGGGAATAATATAAATCCAAATGCTAGTAGACATTTTATTTCCTTTTGGGGCAGCAGGATAGGGTTGAGTAGTGGGGAGTGAGAGAGAACAACATATTCTAGGGCAATTAAAAAAAATAAAAAGCTATTGACTCGCCATGATATTTAAGTTGGGGTATTACTTTGAAATGCTGAAGCTATATAAACATTATAAACAAAATTCAAAGGCAAACTACAGAATGAGAACATTATTTGCATATTTGCATTATTGTATTTGTATACAAGTATATCATTAACACACTGATCATTAACGTAACAATCAAAATATCAATAATTAATGATAATATATAAAGAGCTCTTATAAGTTAATACAAAACACTAATAGTAAAAAATGGGCAAAGGCATCAGTAGGTGATTTACAAAGAAGGTAAGTGAATTTCCACTCTAATGTGAAAATATACTTAACTTCATCAGTATAAAAAGTACATGTATAAAATTAGTGAATTTTACAACAAAACAAAAATAAAATATCATTAACAGATAGAGCTAGGAAACTGAATGCTGGTAAAGGTTTGGTAAGATGAACACTCTTACAACTCACAAAAATGTTAATTGATATGAGGTAGCATATAAAATAAATTCCTTTTCTTTCTGCAAAGTAATTTGACAAATTGTATAAAGAGCCTTAAAAAATAGTCATTCATTTATATCTAATAATCCCAACTTCTTGGACTTTATCCTTAAGATATAATTAGAAATGCAACCAGAAATTTATTGACAAGAATTTTTATCAAAGTTTTAATAATAGTATTAGATTCCAAATTCCAAAATATTGGAAATAACTTAGATGACCAATAGTGTGGAAATTGTTAAATAAATTATGGTTTATTTATTTGATGGGAAATTATATATAAAATAAGAATTAAATATGAAACTGTATATTCAGTCTAATGCTAATTGTATGAATATAGCATGTAAATTATTCAAGAGATAAAACTTAGTGCATCAAACTATTCAGCAGTTATTTATGGTTGGTGAAATTGTGCATGATTTTTTTTCTTTATACTTATTTTTTCCTAAGTGGTCTAGAATGAACATATGTAACTTTTGCATTAGAATTTGTTTTTAAAAAGTAAGATATGACATCATTCAATATGAAGATGTCTTATTATTACAAGGGAAAGGAAAGAAAATGAAAGGATTGACAAAGAATGTTGATAACTGAAACTCTGGTCCCCAGCGGCAGGTGTAATGTGTTATAAAACATGCACAGTAATTCCCAGCAAGGCACGTGCAGATGACATAGCAGCCTTCCCACCATGCTCAAGCCAAGGCGAGTATACACACCAACTGGTCACCTTGTATTACTCTGTGTATTGTTGGGGCTGTCTTTTTCTCTCCTGTCCTTTCCCTTCTACTTTGCTTCCTTAAGTCCTCTTTTTACTTGAAGACCTATCTCCTCCATGCAATCTCTCGCCATCTCAACACATGTCTATCGCACTAGGAAGTGAGAGTATGTATCATCCATATTTCTCATTTGGCACTTAAATTACATTGTCCTGTCTTTTGGGTTCTTTTCTCAGACAGAGATTCTGATGCCCCAACTAGATTTTTAAACTCTACTGGGGAAGGGATAACATTGAAAATTATTTTGTGGCTCTATTCATTCACTTAAGAAATATCTATTGAGGGGCGCCTGGGTGGCGCAGTCGGTTAAGCGGCCGACTTCAGCCAGGTCACGATCTCGCGTCTGTGAGTTCGAGCCCCGCGTCGGGCTCTGTGCTGACAGCTCGGAGCCTGGAGCCTGTTTCCAATTCTGTGTCTCCCTCTCTCTCTGCCCCTCCCCCGTTCATGCTCTGTCTCTCTCTGTCCCAAAAATAAATAAAAAACATTGAAAAAAAAAAAATTTAAAAAAAAAAAAATAATAAAAAAAAAAAAAATAAATAAAAAAAAAGAAATATCTATTGAACCCATAGTATGTGCTAGACACTGTTTGAGGTGCTAGGGATATAGAGATGAAATTTTTAAGAAAGAGAGAAAAAAAATTCCTGCCCTCAAGAGCTTGCTTGATGCCACATCATATGTGATGTAAATCCACAATAATTTATGACAGTGGCAGTGATAGCAAGAAAGAAACAATGACAAAGAACAATGTATTTTATTTCTATTACTGTCATGACAAATTAACATAATTTTATAGTTTAAAAAGAATATTCCTTATTAGCTTACAGTTTCTGTGCATCAGAAATCTGAGTACAGTGTAATTTGGTTCGGTCCTAGAGTCTCACAAAAATAAAACAAATGTCTCTGCAGGATTATATTCCTTACTGGAGGCTCTGGGAAAGAATCTGCTTCCAAACTCACTCAGACTGTTGACAGAATTCAGGTCCTTGAAGGTGGAGGACTGGAGTCTCTGTTTCTTTCCTCGCTTTTAGCTGGGAGGCCCTTATTCCCTAGAGCACACAGCTCCCTATATCTCAGTGCAAGCAACAGTGCATTGAATCCTTCTCACAGTTGGAATCTATCGTCCCTCCAGCTTGAGAAACTTCTCTGTTTTTAAAAATGCATGGGAGGGGTGCCTGGGTGGCGCAGTCGGTTAAGCGTCCGACTTCAGCCAGGTCACGATCTCGCGGTCCGTGAGTTCGAGCCCCGCGTCAGGCTCTGGGCTGATGGCTCGGAGCCTGGAGCCTGTTTCCGATTCTGTGTCTCCCTCTCTCTCTGCCCCTCCCCCGTTCATGCTCTGTCTCTCTCTGTCCCAAAAATAAATAAAAAACGTTGAAAAAAAAATTAAAAAAAAAATAAAAAATAAAAATAAAAATGCATGGGATTAGATTAGGTCCACTTGAATGATCCAGGATGATCTCCCCATCTTAAGGTCCATAACCTTGATTTCATCTGCAAAGTCTCTTTTGCCATGTAACATAACATATTTGCAGGAGTCAGGGATTGAGGTGTAGACATATTTGGGGGGCCAATCTGCCTACCACAAATACTAATAAAACAACTGCATGAAACACTCCAGATTGAAATTATGGATTCAACTCAAGAAATCTAATTGAATGTCAAGAGGCCCCAATGTTTTTTTCTTCGCATGAGAAACATTTCTACCATAGGCCTCATTCCTTGATGACCAGATCTAAAACACATTGACGATCTTTTGCTTGTCAATGTTTTTAATTAGCAGAAACCACTTTTAGCCATAGCTAAGTTTTCTCCTAATTACCCAAGTTCCATTTTTGTTGGTTCAACTAATTTATTCTCATCTTTGTTCTAACATCAGTCAGACATTGAGAAACCCAAGAAACAAGAGAAGTTTGTTTTGGGGGTTGGAAAAAGAGAGAGCCAAGCTATGTATTACCTCATAACACCCTCAATTATGTAACTTGTCCATGGGACAAGATCAGATCCTGCAGTAAATAGAGCACCTGGGTGGTGGGAGCAGGAGAAAGAAAGCTGTCTTGCCTCTTTGGGAATGGAAAGAACAGAGTGGTCAAGGACTAATCCTGTGACACCACAAACAGACTTTCAAGAGATTGTGGAGGGGACAATGCCAAGTTCATATGACAGACAGCTCTTTTAATGCTTGTACAGTGCCACTTATTCATCTGAGGAGGCAAAAGGAAATTCTTTCAACCCTGATCCCAGACACAGAAAGGAGCCCAGGTTTACGCCCCTCCCTGCCAAGGACAGAGTGCCACTCAACTTCGTCTTTGCCTACAAGGTGAACCAGCTGCCCAAGCCCGCTAATGACATCACATCTTGAGGGGTGAGGAAAATAAAATTGCGGGAGTTTTTTCTTAGCATGAGATGTATTCAAAGCCCATTTCCACTGCAATGTCCAAGTACCAGTGTTTCTTGGGAAGAAAAATAACTAAAGAAAAAAATTTTTACGCAGTTAATATTGGGTGGGGGAGGGGCGATCAATTTAGAAATGTAGACAAAGGTGCTTTGTAAATGTGAAGTAAAAAGATTTTTTTAAGCTGGTTGCTATTACTGCTCTCAATTCCAACTCCTTTATCTCACCAGTGAGAAAACGGACTCCAGAACATGTTGACTTTCTCAAGATCATGTCATTCCCTTGCTCAAAGAACTTTCAAGAGCTGTCCATTGCCCACCAGAAAAAAAGTTTAAATCTCTTAGACTTTCACTTAAGGCCTTTCTTATCCTGATACAGATTACTTTTCAAATCAAATCACCAATCAATTACTGAACAGCTACTAAGGTCAAGACACTGTTGGGCTTTGTGAGCATAGGCAATCAGAAAATATGTTTTATTTATTCAAATATGTTCTATTTCCCACAGGAACAATAACTGTAATTAAACTCATCTGCCCTCTACACTCCAAACTTCCCCTGGATTTTTCTTCCACCTTGGCATCTTTATGCATGGCATTTCCCACATCTAAAATGCTTTCAACCATCACTACCTCTTTCTTTCAAAACTTTACCCATCTTCTCAGGCCCAGCTCAAATGTTATCTTTTTTAGGAAGTCTCCCCACACAATACTAGACCAGTGGTTCCCAACCAGGGCAAATTCCTTCCCCAGGAGATATTTGGCAATGTCTGGAGAAATTTTTGATTATCACAACAGGCAGTGGCTTCTGTGAGTAAAGGCCAGAGATGCTATTAAACACCCTACAATGAATAGAAAACTCCAACAACAAAGACTTCTCCAGCCCAAAATGTCAATAATGCTAAGGGTGAGCCACCCTGTAATAGAAGAAAGTGGAAACTCCTCTGAACTACAACACTGAATGTGTGAACATTCTTTTGGCATTTAGCATAGATTTTATTATCTTTTTGCTACATTCTCTCTGTCTTCATGTATTCTTTTTCCAAACAATTTGGAAATTTGGAAATGAGAGTAACAATTTTATGCTAGTCAGCATCTCCTTCAATGTTTCATTCCATACCTATGTAATCATTGAAAAAAATCTCTTGATAAAATATTTTTCTATTCTTCAGTAACAATGAGCACTCCAGGTTCACAGTTTCACTGACACATTTCACCAGTTCCAATATCCGTAAGAGTCCCTCATTTTTATGCTACATCCTCAAATTCCTTACTTTCATGAAAATATGAAGTCCCAACGAAAAACAAAATGCCATAATCTTAAATTGGTCGGATGAATCTGACTCAGGTTGAAAAAGGAGTGTGTCAAGTTTGGCACAACACAGACATGTACCTAAATCTCTACTTCGTTTATCATCCATTTCCCCACATGCAGACTTCATGTACTCTGTTCTCTCTGTATAACTTCTCACGAGCTTAGAGTAGAAAGAAGGAGTCAGGTACCTGCAGCAATTCTTACACTTTCTGTTATGGCTAACATGGGGTACAATTTAAGCAGGACAGGGTTAAAAACTCTAAATGCCTTCAGCACTGAAAAGATTATCCTTCATATTCCTCCCATATGGAATTCAAAACAGGTTCAACCAAGTTATAACTTCCCATATAGCATCTACTTCTACACTGGTGCTTCTAAACTATGTCTAATTCTTTCAAACAAAATGTTTCTCTCTCTCTCTCTCTTTCTCTCTCTATCTCCTATTTTAACAACACCCTTACCATATGCTTAGTCTTCCAATAGATAAATCATCAGTGGCTGAAAGAAATGGTCATTGTCTGACATCCTTAGCCTACTGATTTTGAAAAATTTTCTTCTTTTTTAGAACATATGTTTCTTTTTTTAAAAATAATAATTGTCTTTTATTTTTTAAGTTTATTTATTTTGAGAGAAAGAGATAATGTGAGTGGGGGAGGGGCAGAGAAAGGGAAAGAGGGAATCCCAAGCAGGCTCCACACTGTCAGCACAGAGCCCGATGCAGGGCTCAAACCACGAAATTATGGTTTATTTATTTGATGGGAAATTACATATAAAGTAAGAATTAAATATGAAACTGTATATTCAGTATAATGCTAATTGTATGAATATAGCATGTAAATTATTCAAGAGATAAAACTTAGAAAGTGCATCAAGCTAGATCATGACCCAAGCCTAAATCAAGAGTCAGTCGTCCAACCAACTAAGCCACCTGGGCTCCCTTAGAACATATATTTCTAATGAATGCCAAAATAACCAAATAAGAACATCTCCAAACATCTAATGAAAGTCTGGCCTATCTCTGTAACTAATCCAAAAAAATCTAGGGAAAATAGAACTGCATCTTCATTAAAATGTTTGCCTAGAACAGTGCTTTTCTTTTCTTTTTTTTAACGTTTATTTATTTTTGAGAGAAAGAGACAGAGCGTACGCAGGAGAGGGGCAGAGAGAGAGGGAGACACAGAATCCGAAGCAGGCTCCAGGCTCTGAGCTGTCAGCACAGCACAGACCCTGATGGGGGGCTTGAACTTGCGAGGTGAGATCATGAGCTGAGCTGAAGTCCAATGCTTAATTGAGTGAGCCACCCTGGCGCCCCTAGAGCAGTGCTTTTCAATGGGGTGAAGGAGAAAGTGATTTTCCTCCCCAGATAGTGTTGCCAGATTTAGCAAATAAAAATACAGGATGCTCAGTCAAATTTGAATTTCAAATAAAAAACAAAAAAGGGTTTTTTATAAGCACTTCATATAAAATAACTTATTTAATCCCACGACAATTTTAAAATGTAGGCATGGAAACCAAGGTTTAGAGAGGTTAAACAGATTACCCTGACACAAAGCTGGGAAAAGATGGGCCTGAATCCAGGTATGACTCCAGAGCCCAATGGATATTTACCATTGCACATTCTGATATTTACCAAGTCAGAACATACTCTTCAACATAATCAAAATAAGTTTTTAATGTAAATATGTCCCATTCAATATTTCAGGCATATTTTAAAAGAATTCATTTTTTATCTGATATTCAAATTTCACAGAGTATCCTGTTTGGTTTTTTTTAATCTGGCATCCTATCCCCTGGGGACATCTGGCAATGTCTAGAGACATTTTGGGGTGTCAGAACAAGGAAGGATGCTACTGGCATATGTAAAGACCAGGAATGATGTAAATGTCCTACAATATATAGGACACTTCACCACAACAAAGAATTATTCAGTCCAAAATGTCAATAATGTCAATGTTGAGAAATCCTGATCTAGAATCACCTTTGAGAATATGTAATCTGCCCTCTTCTTTTAATCAGAGAGGAAAAGAAGACCCAGAAGAGCTAACGTAATGTGCTCTAAGACTCACAGCTAATTACTTTCAAATCCAGTCAACTTGGAGGCAAACCCAGAAAACCAGTTCCATTTCTGTGTGGCCCGGAAATATTACCTACTAAAGCAGATACACTTAAGCTATCCAAGAGTGTATTCCTTCAGATTTCCCCCATAGAGAACATCAATCAAGCCCTTGGGTGGCCTCTGCCTGGGAGGAAGAGGAGGTATAGGGCTCGAGACAAAATTTTTGTTCAAATATTTTTCCAAATCTTTTTCCCCAACGTTAATTTTATTTATAGGAAAGGAAGGGAAGAGTAAAACTGCTGGCTTGGAATGAGTTCCAATCATGTCTATTCTCCCCTGCTCCCACTTTTTCTTTGACCTACAAAGACACATTGTTTGAGTCTTTAGGAGAGGTTAACTTTCCTTATTCAAGGATCTCCTGGCTCCTGGATGTGGGAAAATTGCTTAAGTAGAAACCAGCCCAAAGAAGTTATTAAGTATTACAAAAGGAAAATGAAGGCATTGATGAAACCTACTAGAGATTATTTGGGGGGTGGCCAAATGTCAGAGGCCTGTGAAATAACACGAAGTGGTGTACTGAAAATGTATTCATACGTCAATTCTTGCCACATAAGGTTTGCTTGGAGGCCCCAAAGCAAGCAGCATGGCTCATCTAAGTAAAGAGCTAGCCAAGATAATCTAATGACCTAAGAATCTAATGACACTATACACTGTCTCTGATCCTGCTTGGTTTTATTTTAACAGACCAATTTTTATTGCTTCTTTTCTGTGAGTGTCTGCAATGATTCCCTGACACTGCTTACTGAAAATTTTTCTTAAATTATGAGTTGAGGTTTTTAAAATGCAGTTTTTAAAATATTCATTCAGCATGTTATTAATTATTAGTATGAATTTTTGACAGGACTGGACTAAAGAGGAATAATTGTTTTAACCACAACATCTAACTAAGGAAATATTCATCCTACTAAAATAATTTTTACATGAAATATATAAATGAATTTATGAAGGGCATATACTATTACAGATTTAGGGAAAGAGTTTCTTCCTTCTCAGTTCCCTCAGCCCCATCATTTAATCATTGTAGAACCTTTCAAAGGAAATATGACTTTGCCATTAATGTTGCCATTCCTAGGCCTGGTACAGCTAACCTCTGAATCAATTGCTTTTTAAAATCCTCTTGGAGCAACAGCCCTGTCATTGTTATTTATATTAACATCCACATTCCCTTATGGATACATAAATTCTAGTTGTTGTTGTTGTTGTTGTTGTTGTTGTTGTTGTTGTTGTTGTTTTGATCCACTAATTTAACAGGGATGCATTTCAATTGCAGCCTTCCAATTGTCAAATAGTTTCTGTCTCTTAATATTTAGGTTAGCCACACACTTTGTTTTCTCAAGAGAATTAGAAGATAATTTTCAGAATCCTTAAAGCACTTATGTGTTTCTGGAAGCCAACTTTCCCAAATACTTCCATTAATCACTTAAAGTAAGTTAAGTAATTATAAGTAATTTCAATCAAATGTTATTTTGAGAGACGAAATGCTACTGACACCTGGCCCTAATTTTAATTTTATTTGGAAAAGCACTTGGGCCCCAGTGCAGCCAGTAGACATGGCAGTAATTCTATGACTAAGGAGTCCACAGAATTCCTTCTGTCAATGGCTCTGGACCTGAAAGACAATAGAAAATCTCCTCAGCCCAATAACTTAGAGCAGGTCTAGGAGTTTTTCGTTAGAACCACAACTATCTGTACAGTCTCCACAACTACAACCTTCTTCAGGAAGCATAAGGCAACATCAAGCTAGCTAAACCATCAAGATGTCTTTGCTAAGTTTCAGCAAATATATGAAGATATACAAGGGATGGAGGTACTCTCCCAGAATTTAACATCCTTCGAAAGAAGCCACCCTTCTGCCATTCTTTTTTTTTTAAATATATGAAATTTATTGTCAAATTGGTTTCCATACAACACCCAGTGCTCATCCCAAAAGATGCCCTCCTCAATACCCATCACCCACCCTCCCCTCCCTCCCACCACCCATCAGCCCTCAGTTTGTTCTCAGTTTTTAAGAGTCTCTTATGCTTTGGCTCTCTCCCACTCTAACCTCTTTTTTTTTTTTTTCCTTCCCCTCCCCCATGGGTTCCTGTTAAGTTTCTCAGGATCCACATAAGAGTGAAAACATATGATATCTGTCTTTCTCTGTATGGCTTATTTCACTTAGCATAACACTCTCCGGTTCCATCCACGTTGCTACAAAGGGCCATATTTCATTCTTTCTCATTGCCACGTAGTACTCCATTGTGTATATAAACCACAATTTCTTTATCCATTCATCAGTTGATAGACATTTAGGCTCCCTTCTGCCATTCTAAAGGCACTCAGCTCTTATACACCTTTATTATGACTTAAGATAATTTTATGTACATTTACATATTTAAAAAAAGAAACAATGTTGCTTTGAGGAAAATCTATCATGCCCTAAAGCAAATAGCTGAATTTTGTCTAGGACTAATATTAAATATTAAATTATCTCTGCGGTTGAGAATTTGGTATCAAGTTATTTTATGGCGTAATTACCTTAGAACTTCAGTTATCTTAGGAGAATATAATTATGAATAATGATTTTCATTTTCCACTATGGCTTGATTTAATAACTAGGTTTGAAGTTCCCCTTCTGGAAATGAGAATTTATCCCCTATTTCTGAGATTCCATTCTGACAAAATAACTATATGTTTTTATACATCTCAGCTCAGAAAGTAACCAAGGCAATACAGCCAAAAGACACTATAAAAGACTGAGCTTCTCTGGGTGTTAAAAAAAAAAATCTGTTGAATTAGAATGCTTGTTGGCTTTTTCCTTTTTTTCCCAGCTTTGGTGGATATGATTTGTTTATAAGAGAGATAAGACATGCTGATAAAAATAGAACTGGCCCAAATAAGCTGATTTATGAAGAAATATTTAATACTTTCAATTTTTTCTGTGGCCAGACTTTTGGGTATTTAACTCATGTAGGGTTTACTATACCACTATACTACTACTATACCACTTTAGTGGTTACTAAACCACTCCCCACCGTGAACCTCCGTATCTATCTTACTTTGATATAGTCATCTCATCAAATCTAATTCCATGAAATCAGGGTTTTTTTTACTCTTTAAACTGGGTTGTAAAGAACCTCAGCCCATAAAAATGTACAATAAGAAAAACAAACACATACAGCCCTACTATGCACTAAGCATTGCTCTAAGCTAAATCATCTTGCATAATAATCAGAACTACCTTATGAAGTGATATAATTATCTCTCCTATTATACAGATGAGGAATTTGAGGCACAGAGAAGTTAAGTAGCTTGTGTAATATTGCTCTGCTAGAATGTGAGTCCTGGCAGTTGGGTTCCAAAGTCTATTCTTTTACAGCCTCTCTTGACACCATAGAAGAATATTTATGGACTTAGGCATAGAATGTTTCCTTGCTTAAAATTATGTTCATATACATATTTTAAATGGGATCATATAGGTTTTCTTTGCTAATCCTTATATTATGAATATTTTTCTAAGACTTCATTGAGCAAAGAGAAAAACTAAAAAAAACTTTGCTCTCAAAGCACAGAACCATTTGAGAAGTTTGTCCTGATTGTGATACAATCTCCCTCAGGAAACTTGCTGCTTGAGACACATGGTATAGTAGGCGAGTCATCCCTGAACTAGAAACTGATCCTAGAGCTGAGGGACATGGGTAACAATTTCTTTGGACCTCTTTTAGTCTGTGATTCTCAAAATAAGGGTGTTAAATTAGGCTATCTTCAGATTCTATGCACTAAGATGCCTGGATACCCACACTGGAAAACAAACACTCAAGAATTCTTACTGAGCACCACTTCAGCAGTGTATGCATGTGACATACATGCTCCGTGGAAGAAAAGAACAGGGCATGAGCAATCAGGTAGGGCAACAGAAGGCACCTACAAGAACTTTCAAGTGGGAATAGGGGCTTATGCAAAGGCATGGCCAGCCTCCAAGGCAATGGAGATGTAGGTGAAGTTGTTGGCAGTGCCTTTTCACCAGCCTTTGCCTCTGAGACAGTAAATCTTTACCTCTCTGCCTACACCCTTCAGCCTCCTTCCTCACACTCCATATTTGGTATAACATTTCTTATGGTTTCTCTTTCTCCCTACCAAATGGGAATCCCATGTGGACCTGCACTTTCTAAGCATCTCAAATCTTTAGGACCTGCCTCCAGATATGTAACAAGCAGAAGTGGTATTTTAAATATTTGACAATCAGAATGATGCCAGCCATAGTGCTAAAGTGAGGTTCTAGGCCCCATGGCACTCAGTTGGAACATTTTTATACCTGGATTGTGGGGAAGTCCAAAGAATCCCGGGATAGGGGCCACACAGCTGTAATGGCAGAGTCCCCAGCTAAATGGAAGCACACTGGCTCAGCCAAAACATGTAACAACTGTAAACAATCAGTTTGCCCATCCTGGTTTATACCAACTCAATAGAAACCCTGAAGATAACAAAAATAGTTGAAAATAAGATTAAATCCTAATTGATTAAATCTTATATACACATATATATAATGTGTGCACATATATGTACATACACATATCAATACACAGATACAGACATAGATAGCTAGCACAGTAGCTGCTTCAAGAAATTTCTTTCCTCCATTACTCTCAACACTAAAAATGTCTCTCAAACTCAATCCAAGCCTATAACCCAGATTCTGTTCTTACTCTCCTGTTACCCCATGATCCTCAACAGCAAAGGCATGTCAGTTCCATGTACCATGTTACCTACCATCACTTTACCTGGTCCACCTTTCTAGCATCTTCTCTTCACCACCTACATCAGGACCACAATGGCCCAAGAGCCATTCAGGTGGACACTACTGGGATAATCTGGGAAGTGGGTGGTAGGAGTTAAAGATGGTGGCTACTCAGACATTTATTTTTTTACTGTCACATGACTTCATCTGTACATGAGATCTTCACAGTGGCAACAGAATAAAATAAAAGCACATTTTATGTGACAAACGTCAAGTTGAATATTTGGCTCTTGGTAGAGAATAAACAAATGAGACTGATCAAGAAAGTACATAACTGAGCAAAGGGCCTTAAGGCCAAAGTGTCTGCATCTAGTATCATGACCTGGGGCATTTGCACATCTTAAAATTGCTACAGTCAGTGCACAACTCAAGCTCACTACTGTGCACCCTACATGTTCCATATCTCCTTTCCCTAAATTATGCTCTTATGGAAAGAAGGAATTTAATTGATTAAACATAACTAGTGCTTGGAAGTTAGCATCCAGTATGCAAAATAAGCATTGAATTATCTTCTTCCATTATAACCTGATTGGTTAGTGTGTGAGTGTGTGTGTGTGTGTGTGTGTGTGTGTGTGTGTGTGTGTGTGTTGGGGGCTAGGGGGGTAGGGCTGAACCTAAAGAGAAAGAAAAATAAAACTAACGATGCTCACGTGCAAACATAGCTAAATATCTTTGTTTTAACGTAAATATTTCCAGCTTTGGATTACTCAATTAAGAAAGCAAATCCACTGAAGATAAACAGACTGAATGAGAGTTCCCTATGTTAACTCACATGACTCCTCTGAAACTTCCAAAACTTAAACATTTTTCTGGGTATCATTAAAACAAGGATCCTTGTGCATAATAACATGGGCTACTACAATATGTTTGACCTGGAAAACAGCCAAAGATAAGAGTCTTAACAGAAGAGAAATATTAGTAAAAGCATTATGGAAGCAACATAGTTCAACCCAGAATAAGCTATCTAGTGTTTCTTATCTTAGTTTATTTATATTAGTTCCTTTAAACTTCATGACCCTAACTCAGAGTTGGTGAACTTATTCCTTATCATTTCATTTCCTTATCCAGAGATATTTGTAAATGGTTATATTTATGGAAGAAAGTGCTAATAGAATTGTTCACATTAGTACTGGTGAGTATTTATTTAACAGAGGTTAAAAGCAAGGTAGAAAGAAAGGAGGGGACAGCTGAAAAAAAATGTTATGCTTCTGTGGCATTTTTTTAAATCCATGTTTTATGAATTAAAACTGCGGAAAGATATCGTGATGTCTAAATATTTAAAAGGAAATATTATGCTTCACAGAGGTCATTCTGGCACAGATCGTGGGCTATTCCACGTCTGCCCTTAAGAATTCGAGAATCATATCCTTGATGTCATCCTTAAGATTATAAAGCTCCACAATTTTGATTAACTTGTTTTTATGAGACTCTGGCCTGGTGCTCAAATACTTATGTTTAATTATTTCATTCTTTTAAATTAATAGTAAGATTTTCTTTCCTGTAGCTTAAAAATAAAATGTTTATGTAGCAGTGAAAAATGAAATATAGGTAAAGTATAGTAATTTGGGTTTCACTGCTAAAAATAGTATGGGCTGGGAAAAAAATGTTAGCATATATCGTAGCGCATTGATATTAACAAAAAAAGCTGAAGTGCTTTCTGCAAAAATCACAGGAAACCTTTGGACACTAAACATCCATGCCTGCAGGAAAACATTTCCTTTTTTCAAGTCAAAATTAATGCCTAAACATTTGTGAATGTTTCCAAAGCAAAAATTATGGGCAGGTATTCTCCTAGCTCATGTAAGAACAAAATGATGACATTTTTATTCCACCTCACAGCCAGCCAATTCATATCTTCTGATATAACAAAAACTTACTGCTCATTAACAAATTTGCTTGCCTATCAATAACACTATTTCCATCACAGATTCTTTCCCCAAATTTGTACTTGCATCCAGCAGCTTACTCAACTTCTTTAACAGACATCCTAAATTCAGCATGTCCAAAACTCAATTCCTGGTCTTTCTCTTAAACTCCTCCTCCCCAGCCTTCCCCATCTCCCTTAATGGTGACTCCATCCTTCTGGCTGCTAGACTGAAAACTTTGGAGTCATACCTGACTACTCCCTTTCTCCAACATCCACATCCAACCCGCCCAGAAATCTTACTGTTGTTACTTACAAAATATAACAGGATCTGACCACTTTTCACCACTACCACCCCAGACTTAGCCACCATCATCTTCCACCTGGATTTTGTGGTCCTCCTGCTTCTGTCCTTGTCCTACTACAATGTCTTC
The DNA here is from genome assembly GCF_028018385.1 of Neofelis nebulosa. Classification (NCBI taxonomy): domain Eukaryota; kingdom Metazoa; phylum Chordata; class Mammalia; order Carnivora; family Felidae; genus Neofelis; species Neofelis nebulosa. The sequence goes on from NC_080787.1 coordinate 71,586,987, forward strand.
TTAACACAGAAGCTAGATTGAGCCTTTCTAAACTTAAGTCAGATCATGTTCTTTCTCTCCTCCAAACTCTCTCAGAATAAAAATTAAATTCCTACAATGGCCTACAAGACCCTACTTCAGCTCTCAATCTGTTACCTTCCAGACCTCTTCCCCAGCTACCCTCCTTGCTAACTCTGCTCCAGCCACACATCTTGCTATTCCTCAAACATGACACTCATGCTCCCAAATTAGGCCTGTGCCTTGGCTGTTCTGTCTGCCTAGAATGATCTTTCTCCAGATGTTCACATGGTTTATTCCCTTTCAAGTCTCAGATGTCACCTTCTGACCACCCTATTTAAAATGTACTCTGACCACCTCACTTAAAATTATAATCCTCATTTCTCTACCCACACCCAGCACTCCTGATTCCTCTTACTCTGCTTTGCATTTTGTTTTTCATAACATTTATCACTTTAAAATTTGTGATATTACTTATTTATGCTTATTATTTATAATATCCCCCCACCTCTAGCATGTAAGCTCCAGAAGGGAAGTAATCTTTGTCTGTTTAGTATACTCATATATCCCAAGCACCTGAAATAGTACCTGGCACTTGGTAGACACTTGATAAATATTCGTTGAATTAATGAATGGACAAAGGAATGCAGTACTTTGTCAAATAGTGGGAGTTCACTGCCAATCTTCATTTACATATCCATTCATATACCCATTCACCAACAATTTTATCAGTCACCGAGTACCTATTCTGTACTTAGTGTGTATCTATACTCCATTGTCCCACTAGACAATCAGACAATCACACAAAATCTGAGATCACATTGGATGTACTCATTTATGGAGATAAAACAATTGGATGGAAAGGACCTAAATTAAGAGACTACCTAGTTCAGTGCTGTGTAATAGAGTGTTCTACAATAACAGAAATGGTCTATATCCATGCTGTCTGGTATAGTAGCCACTAGTCACATGAAGTGTTGAGCACTTGAAATGCAACTAGTATAATTGAAGAACTGGATTTTTATTTTATTTTATGTTAATTAATTTAAATTTCAGTAGTGGCTAGTGGGTATTATGCTGGACAATACAGCTCTAGTTCATCCCTCTGCCTCTAACTAGGACTTTCCTTAAGATGCCCAAAGCAGAATGTGAGACAGGAAACCATCAAAACCTTAGAGGAGAAAGCAGGAAAAGACCTCTCTGACCTCAGCCGTAGCAATCTCTTACTCGGCACATCCCCAAAGGCAAGGGAATTAAAAGCAAAAGTGAATTACTGGGACCTTATGAAGATAAAAAGCTTCTGCACAGCAAAGGAAACAACCAACAAAACTAAAAGGCAACCAACGGAATGGGAAAAGATATTTGCAAATGACATATCGGACAAAGGGCTAGTATCCAAAATCTATAAAGAGTTCATCAAACTCCACACCCAAAAAACAAATAACCCAGTGAAGAAATGGGCAGAAAACATGAATAGACACTTCTCTAAAGAAGACATCCGGATGGCCAACAGGCACATGAAAAGATGTTCAACGTCGCTCCTTATCAGGGAAATACAAATCAAAACCACACTCAGATATCACCTCACGCCAGTCAGAGTGGCCAAAATGAAGAAATCAGGAGACTATAGATGCTGGAGAGGATGTGGAGAAACGGGAACCCTCTTGCACTGTTGGTGGGAATGCAAATTGGTGCAGCCACTCTGGAAAACAGTGTTTTCCTCAAAACATTAAAATTAGACCTACCCTATGACCCAGCAATAGCACTGCTAGGAATTTACCCAAGGGATACAGGAGTACTGATGCATAGGGGCACTTGTACCCCAATGTTTATAGCAGCACTCTCAACAATAGCCAAAATATGGAAAGAGCCTAAATGTCCATCAACTGATGAATGGATAAAGAAATTGTGGTTTAAGCTTCTGCACAGCAAAGGAAACAACCAACAAAACTAAAAGGCAACCAACGGAATGGGAAAAGATATTTGCAAATGACACATCGGACAAAGGGCTAGTATCCAAAATCTATAAAGAGCTCATCAAACTCCACACCCGAAAAACAAATAACCCAGTGAAGAAATGGGCAGAAAACATGAATAGACACTTCTCTAAAGAAGACATCCGGATGGCCAACAGGCACATGAAAAGATGCTCAACGTCGCTCCTTATCAGGGAAATACAAATCAAAACCACACTCAGATACCACCTCACGCCAGTCAGAGTGGCCAAAATGAAGAAATCAGGAGACTATAGATGCTGGAGAGGATGTGGAGAAACAGGAACCCTCTTGCACTGTTGGTGGGAATGCAAATTGGTGCAGCCACTCTGGAAAGCAGTGTGGAGGTTCCTCAGAAAATTAAAAATAGACCTACCCTGTGACCCAGCAATAGCACTGCTAGGAATTTATCCAAGGGATACAGGAGTACTGATGCATAGGGGCACTTGTACCCCAATGTTTATAGCAGCACTCTCAACAATAGCCAAAATATGGAAAGAGCCTAAATGTCCATCAACTGATGAATGGATAAAGAAATTGTGGTTTATATACACAATGGAATACTACGTGGCAATGAGAAAGAATGAAATATGGCCTTTTGTAGCAACGTGGATGGAACTGGAGAGTGTGATGCTAAGTGAAATAAGCCATACAGAGAAAGACAGATACCATATGTGTTCACTCTTATGTGGATCCTGAGAAACGTAACAGAAACCCATGGGGGAGGGGAAGGAAAAAAAAAAAAAAAAGAGGTTAGAGTGGGAGAGAGCCAAAGCATAAGAGACTGTTAAAAACTGAGAACAGGGGCGCCTGGGTGGCGCAGTCGGTTAAGCGTCCGACTTCAGCCAGGTCACGATCTCGCGGTCCGTGAGTTCGAGCCCCGCGTCAGGCTCTGGGCTGATGGCTCGGAGCCTGGAGCCTGTTTCCGATTCTGTGTCTCCCTCTCTGTCTGCCCCTCCCCCGTTCATGCTCTGTCTCTCTCTGTCCCAAAAATAAATAAAAAAAAAAAAAAAAAACATTGAAAAAAAAAAATTAAAAAAAAAAATAAAAACTGAGAACAAACTGAGGGCTGATGGGGGGTGGGAGGGCAGGGTGGGTGATGGGTATTGAGGAGGGCACCTTTTGGGATGAGCACTGGGTGTTGTATGGAAACCAATTTGACAGTAAATTTCATATATTAAAAAAAAAAAAACAAAACAAAACAAAAAAACAAACAAACAAAAAAAAAAGATGCCCAATGCAGGTTGTTAAATGTACCACTTCTTTTCCTCATGAAAGATATTAACAGCTAGTTACCATATCTTGTTAACTAATCTTTATGTGGTTCATGAATGTGTCTTCTTTCATAATTATTGTTATTTTGTTAGCTAAGGTAAAACTTTTATATTATATCAACCAATTTATTGATACAAATTTATATCAACTTATAAAAAAAATTCAGAATTTATCCTATAAATCCAATAGCACATTTTCACTATTTCACTATTTACATAACATAATTTCTGTTACTTTTTAAACTTTATTTCAAGGCTGTATTGAGGTATAATTGAGGTATAATAAATTGCATATATTTTAAGTGAATAATTCAATGAGTATTGACATAAGTATACATCCATGGAACCATCACCATACATATTGTAATTTAAAGCTCAAATGACCAGAACCACTGCTGGCCCATAGGACATGGTTGTGCAAACTTGAGGAAAGGAACCTTTGACCCAGCAGAAGCTTTCCTATGCAAGGATACACAACATAGTAAAAAACAGTGAGTTCAGTTTCAGCTCTATTTATCTCTTCAGCAGTGACTTCATACAGCAAAAAACATAAACAACCACAAATGGCAGTCCTGAAAATTGGTCTGTTAAATTCATTTTTAAAATATAATACTAAGGTTTTGAATATTACACTCTGTTTTCTGTTTCAAGGTGGTAGAGTAGGAATAGATTGTAGCCTCCCCTTCCCAATGCAAAACCTTAAAATCTTAGAAAGGGCTTTTTATCCATATAACTAGAAAATAATATCAACCTTTGGAGGACCATAACGTTGAGAAAACACTGGAAGACAAAAACCAGATGGAATCAGAATGAAGATTTAAAACCATGGCTCAAAACAAGAACAGAAGAGTGCTGCCAAAAATGTTAGGAATGTATACTAACGAGAGAGAGGCTGGGACAACAGACAAGTGTTACTGTTAGAGGACAGTAGCAGGAACAGCCAAGGTGAAACTGGGCACTTGCCCTCTATCAACCTGGGCCACATTTTGAATCAAAGAGCAGCAACATAAGTTGGTGACTTCACCTGGAAACAATGGGTATTGGAGCTTAGCTCAAAGAAGCAAAGGAGCATCCCAGATACCCTGGATGGCTGGAGCTACCCAAGAGGAAAGAGATATCCCCTCATTCACCAGAATCTAGCCTCCAAAGCATCCTGCCCAGTGGCAGCCCTATCCTTCCCACATACTCTTGAGAACAGACTGAAATACAAGTTCCAGCAGCAAATCCTGCCCCTGTCTCTAAGTGCTGCAGAAATACAGAGAACAGACTGCCAAACAAGAAGACTCAGCTACAAAAACACTTAGTTAGGAATCACTAAGCATTGGAGAAAGGCTAATATTTTAAAAAAGAGATAAAATGGAGTTCTTTGTCTTAAAAAAGTGAAGAACTTACACCTTAGAACCAAAACTAATGAAGACATTAGGACTTTAGAATAACTATAATTCATATCCATAGAGCTATTCAAGAGGATATTAAATCCATTAAAAAATTATGAGTTAAAAAGTACAACTATTAAAGTTTGGATCATTGAAGTCTAATATTCAATAAGTGGGTCAAATAACAGAATAGACATAGTCAAAGAACAAATTGCTGAACTAGAATGTTACGCCAAAAACTTCTTCCAAAATGCAATAAAAGTGATAAAGCGATATAAAGTATAAAATAAAAGTTAGGAATCAAGTAAAATAGACTCAAACATTGAATCATCCATATAATTGGAGTGCCTAAAGAGATATTAGGGGGAATGAAAGAAGGTAATATATACATTCGTCACAGTTTAAGGACTAACCAAGTGCTGAGTGAGCTGAATTTTTAAAACCCACACTTAAACATTATATTAACATTTCAGAAGACCAAGAACAAATGAAACAAATCTAAAGATCTTTGGAAAATAAAAAACAATGATCTACAGAGAATCTCCTTGATAATGCAAGAATGAAATAAAAGAGCAAGAAAAAAGTGTTAAACCCATAATTTTATACCCAACCAAACTATCATTCGAGATAAAAATGAAACATGAAAGAACAAGTACGTTTGTCATCTGTAGTACCTTTGAAATAATTATGCCATCCAAAATAAAAAATTAATATAGTAATAAGGAAGCTCTGAGAAGCAATGGTGAAAAAGAAATCCATTAAATAACATTAATAATTATATTTAAATGTTATTTTTTACAACAACAATAACAATTTTAAAAATAACAACGTAGAACTAAAAGTCCAAACGATTTCAACATGGGAGGAAATGGTAATGAAAGGGAATGCTTCAAGTAAAATGGAAACATAGAAATTTTGTTTTGTTCAATAAATGTAGAAAAACACTAATTAACTCTGGATACTAATAGAGAATATATTTTAGCTGTATTTGTTAAAAATTGAATAGTGATTACTGGAAAAACACAATCACAATTTATAATTTATACCAGCAGAAAAAATAGAAGAAAATTAAATCAATCCAAAAAAGGCAGAAAAAGAAGTATTCAAATCTACAACCTCCTCCACAAATTACTAGGCCCACAATATTTCATGGGCAACTCTTACCAATGCTTTTAAAACACTAAAAATTCACATTTTAAACAAATAAGAATGGAAAAATATGAGAAGCCACTAAACCATTTAGGTATGTGTTATAAGCTTTCTAAAAATTCAAAACAAGACTGCATAAGGAAAGAAACCTAAAAGCCAATCTCACAAGCATCAGTGCAAAAATGCTAAATAAAAATATCAGAAATGTAAATTCAGCAATCTATTTAAAAAATAATGTATTATGATCAGGTAAGTTTTATTCAGGGATACAAAGATAGATTTTTCTAATAGTGAACAAGAAATGTAATTCACTAACATAATTCATATGAATCAGGAAAAAAATAATTCAAATGATGTCCCAAAATCTCAATTGTGGAGATACATATGTGACTGTGTGTGTGTGTGTGTGTGTGTGTGTATAAAATCTAAGAACAAAAAGAAACTTCCTTAATTTGACAAAAGGTATCTACCCCCTCCCCCAAAATACAGCAAACATGATATTGGGAATATTGTCTTTAAGGTCAGGAACAAAATAAGAATGACACTGCTACTACTTAACATCATACTGGATGTCCTTGCCAATGGAATTAAATAAGTAAAGCCATATTAAGTGGTATAAGGAGTGGAAAATCAGAGAAAAACTACTTTTAATTTCAGAAAACATGATGATCTACTTAGAAAATTAAACATAATCAAATGAAAAACTACTATAAATAAGAAGGAAGTTCAGCAAGACGGCAAAATGCAAAATCAACATAAAAGATGAACAACTTTGCTGTACATTAACTTCAGTGGTTTTTTTAAACATAACTGGTGAAAAAATCACATTCCCAATAGCAACAGACATTAAAGTATAAGGTCCTTAGGAGTAAAATTAATAGAAATAAAAAAAGCCTCTATGGAAAAAAATTATAAAAGTTAACTGAAAAAACATAAGGTGACCTTAATAAAGGAAAAAACATACCACATTCATAGATAAAAACCTCAATACTTTTTAAGTGTAAATTCTTTTTCAAATTAATGTATAATATCAATGCAATCTTTCTCAAAATACAAATAGAATCTTTTATAAAATACTAAAATGTATACAGAAGATTGGATGAACAATGGTAACTAAAGTCATCTTTTTAAAAATTTTTTTAATGTTTATTTATCTTTGAGAGAGAGACAGAGTGTGAGCAGGGGCAGGGGAGGGGCAGAGATAGAGGGAGACATAGAACTCAAAGTGGGCTCCAGGGTCTACACTATCAGCACAGAGCTCAACAGGGGGCTTGAACTCATGAACTATGAGATCATGACCTGAGCTGAAGTTAGACGCTTAACCAACTGAGCCACCCAGATACCCCTAAAGTCATCTTTTGAAAAAGATATACAAAAAGAAGGACTTTCCCTAACAGACATCAAACATATTATAAATCTATGGTAATTAGGACTACATGACATTAATACAACAATATGCAAGTAGTTTAAAGACACAGAATAGATTCCAAAAACAGACCCACATAAAAAAGGGATTTTATAGATTGTAGTCGGTAAGCCCACAGACTGTAAAATCCAGACCCTTAAGTTGGATTTCTTGTTTCACCACCACATGACTATGTGTCATTAGACAAGTTACTCTATTTCTATGCCTCATTTTCTCTGTCAAATAAAGAATAACCATGGAATTAACCTAACGTTTTTGTTAAGAGGATAAATATGAATGTATGTATATGCATATCTATATATTCATATATACGAAACATGAGGAAAATGGAATTTCAAATCATTGAGAAAAAAATAGTATCGCATTTCAAATTGATAAGAAGAACTAGATAAATATTTTTAAAAAGTTGTTACATCTTTACTTACACCTCTCACAAAATTGTAATCAGGACTTAAATTTTTAAATGGTAAGAAATTATTAGAAGAAAATGTGGGCATATATGTATAGGACTAGAGTCAGGAAAGCCATCTGAAATAATACACAAAAAAGCAAAAGTTCTAAAAGTAAATATAATGAATTTGACTACATAAAAATTTAAACACCTGACTGACCAAAGCACTTTAAAAGTAAAAAGATGTTGGGGCTCCTGGTTGGCTCAGTCGGTTGAGCATCCAACTTCAGCTCAGGTCACGATCTCACAGTTCCTGAGTTTGAGCCTAGCATCGGGCTCTGTGCTGACGGCTCAGAGCCTAAAGCCTGCTTCAGATTCTGTGTCTCCCTCTCTCTCTGCCCCTCCTCCACTTGCACTCTCTCTCTAAAAATTAAATAAACATTTTTTAATTAAAAAAAAAAGTAAAAAGATGAGCAACATGTACAACAACAAAGAATTAGAATTAACAAATCATTTAAAGAAAGAAGAACTAATCTAATTGGAAAACAGGCTAAGAATATAAACAGTAATTCACAGAAGAAATCATAAAAATGGTCGAGTTATATAAACTGGTGTTCAACCCCACTTTAGTGGAGGAAATTCAAATTCAGTGGGTATACTCAGACACAGTTGGAGGGTCTATAGACATAAGCACTGAAGAGGTCATCTTGTGCAACTCATCACCCTAAAGTTCTACTGTTGATATCTACCCCAGAGAGACACTTGACCTATGTGCCCAAGGACGCATGTAGAAAGAGCTTCACAGCAGTGTTATCTGTAACAGTGAAAACTTCAAAGAAACCTAGATATTCATAAAAATAGGAATGACTAAATAAATAATTGAGCACCCTTTCTATGGAAGACCATGCTATAATTTTCTAAAATGAAGCAAACTTACATCTACTAAAATGAAAAAATGTTTAAGCCATATTGTTATGCAAAATAAAAGATACATTACTTATATTAAAATATATCCACAAATGGATATCTTTTCTATCCCCACAGAGAAAGGTCTGGAAGCATATTAGACACTGTTAATAGTGACCATTTCCAGCAGAGAAGACTAAGGTAGAAGGCATTGGAGAGGGGAACAAACAGTACTTCAGTTTAATCTGTTAAATTCTAGTTTTTTAATAAGAATCTATTACTAAGGTAATTTTAAATTATTGTTCATATACAAATTATTTTTTAATGTTTATTTATTTTGAGAGAGAAAGAGAGAGGGAGAACATATGCATATGAGTGGGGGAAGGGCAGAGAGAGAGAATCCCAAGCAGGCTCTGTCCTGTCAGTGCAGAGCCTGGCACAGGGCTCGATCCTACGAAGGGAAAGATCATGACCTGAGCTGGAATCAATAATTGGACACTTAACCAACTGAGCCACCCAGGCACCCCTCATGTACAAATTATTTTTAATATGTGTCATACATGTGGAAAACAAGTGATGAAGTTATAGTGAAGTATTGTAAGCAAAGTTGCTTAAAGTTAGTAAAGTCAGTGAAACAACAGACTAAGATATTTCCTCCTTCATTTAAGTTACTTCTTCCTTTTATTCATACTACTAGGGAATCGAAAGAAACTACATGTTACACCATATCCTTCTAGTCTTAAAAAACGAAAGGTAATCTTGGGTGGACCTATATTTTTTGTGGCTGTTTTTTGGGTGAAGTTTGAATTACCCATCCAGGATGTGGTGACATAAATGCTCTGTAATTTCTAATATAATTACTCTGGAAACAAGAGTCACCCCTTAATGCAATTATAACATTTGAATGTTAATTTAACAGAATAGTCTTTCTTGGGGCGCCTGGGTGGCGCAGTCGGTTAAGCGGCCGACTTCAGCCAGGTCACGATCTCGCGGTCCGTGAGTTCGAGCCCCGCGTCAGGCTCTGGGCTGATGGCTCGGAGCCTGGAGCCTGTTTCCGATTCTGTGTCTCCCTCTCTCTCTGCTCCTCCCCCGCTCATGCTCTGTCTCTCTCTGTCCCAAAAATAAATAAAAAACGTTGAAAAAAAAAAAAAAAGAATAGTCTTTCTTCAGTCTTAGTTCAATATGCATTGGAAGAAAAGTTTTATAATTAAGAATTATCCATGTTTTAGAATTTTGATTCCCACATTGACTGTTTTGTGATAGAGTGTTGAAGGATGAATTGAATTGGGCTTTTAGTATGAAATGTAAAACTGTGAAGGCCAAGTATATAAACATTTATTTCTTGATAACCACAAGTGGCCTATGATTAAGACAGAACCTGATAATTTAAGGAAAATTAACTTGTCTAAAGTGAGAACAGAGAATAATTCATGAATGTACTAATTTTTCTTTCTCCTTCCCTGTTAGTCTACATTGGTCTTTAGCTATGACATGTACAAACCAGTGGGAAAACATTAACTATGGTTAATGGACTGAATGGATTTATTTAAGAAGCAATATTTAAAGAACTAAAAGCATCAAATTATCTCCACGACACATATATTGGTCACAGAGACATAATATAAAGTACATCATAAATCTTACTTCTTCCAAAAACCCCATCTCAAGCCCCACAAACATTGAAAGAAACAGCACATTCCAAATCTCAAAGTCTCTTAACCATATTTTTACCTTTCTTTTCTCATCAACTCTTTTAATATTTTTCTACCCTTCTAATTAAAGTCTATACTCTAGAGGGAAAACTGTGGGAGCAGTAGAGCATAAGCCTTTTCAGTCTGTAGAGTCTGGATATGAAATCAGGTCTGGCTACTTTCAAACTGACTAAACTTGAGATCATGTGTTGTTTTTAACTTTATAGAAGACCTCAAGGAAGGATTATATCTGAATTTTCTTTGCTACCCCCACAGTGCCTATTTATGATACAATAACATTGTAGGTCCTTAAAAATAATGTCAAATAAATGAATAATGAAAGCAAAATCCAAATGAAAATGACTAAATATTCAATGGAATTTTAAGAAAAAGAAACTTCTTTATCAGCAGTGGAAAAGTAATAAGTAGAAAATTGATTTTTAAAATTAAAATGGGAGCATTTGAGTTCATTATATTACACTTAAAAGAAAGTAATGGAGCCTCTCTCAAAACCCATTTCCATTTAAAATAAACAAAAGCCAAATATATAGGTAGAAATTGAATCTTAAGTGCTTTCCCTGCCTTAATACAACAGTTTCTTGGAGAAATTTTAATCACCACTAAGGCCTCCAAATGTAAAGGTGGTTTAATTTTAGAAAAATCTTAATAAGGACAAACGAAGAATTTATGGGCCTTTAACTTCCTTGATGTAAGTGAAGAATACAGAAATTTAAGAGTTTGAAGACTGCTGTGCAGGGCAGGGCATCCAGAAGCTCTCCTACTGACTGCACCAAATTTCCTGGTCTTGGATCCCTCTAGAGGTGTCTAGCTCTTTTGGGGGTCATTTAACATGTTTCCATTTGCTACCTCTAAAGGTATTTTCTACCCTCTTGCTTTCACTCCCTTCCCTTAGGAATGTAAACTTTAGTTACAAAGATAGGGAAATATTGGAATAGTTGCAGAGAAAAGAAAAATAAAAATACAGCCTGAACGGGTGCCTGGGTGGCTCAGTTGGTTAGACCTCCAACTCTTGATTTCAGCCCAGGTCATGATTTCACGGTTTGTAAGCTCAAGCCCCAAGTCGGGCTCTGTACTGACAGTGCAGAGCCTGCTTGGGATTCTCTCTCTCCCTCTCTCTCTCTCTCTCTCTCTGCCCATCTCCTGTTCAATCTCTCTCTCTCTCTCAAAATGAATAAACTTTAAAAAAAAAATGCAACCTGAAAACTGAACTTGGCAATGTTCTATTTCTTCCAATCTGCTTTGGAGTCTTAGAGGAATGACTATGTGTGCACAGGTGTGATTGGTGACCACCAGGCCTGTTTCTGAGTTTACTGCAAGATCAGGAAGATTCATTTTCCAGGTACAGCACTGGCCAACCAGCCTAAGCCCCAAGCCTGCGTAAGATATATTTCTGCAATCACTATGTTTGTAACAATAGTGGTTTGTATTTAAGATTGCATAATGCTACATAAAAAAAAATACCATCTTGGAGAATATATCTGTTCATCTAAGTTTATTAAAATACTAAGAGCTATTCCTATCTATTTACAAACAACAGTATGTTCTTAGAACATTTTCTTACCAACTTCATTACTTATTAAAAAAGAATTTCATCAGATTTATTTACTGAGCATTTGGAATAACTAAACATATTTACGTTTACACCTAGGTTTTATCTAAAAAAATACTTATTACAAAATACTACAGGCACTGAAAGGAAGCTTGCCAATTTGGTACTGGAAGAATTGCTTGGGTTTGTAGTTAATTTTAATAAAGTGTCTTTTTCTCACTAAACTCAAAATAATGTTTTTTGACAAATATATTTCTGACCAAGTATTTGACCATGATAACAACTAAATCTTATATGATACCTGTATTTGTCAAAATTTGGAGAAATGTCTTATCATTTCTATAGTCAATAAAACAATGAGCATCCTGGACTTGGTGAAAGGTAAAAATTGCTTCTGAAAAAAACCATAATATGTTATAATTATCCAAACTTAACCAAGTGACAGAAAAATCCAGCTGGTCATGATGGTAACTTTCAAGTGCTGACATATATATTCTGAAATTGTTGAGAAGCATGTGGCCACAATTTTGTTCATAAAATGAAAAAACTGTGGAGGGGAAAAGAACCCCTCAAAGTAGGACAGTTTGAGTCAGAGTATTTACCATGTAACATCGTTTACAGGAGATAAGCCCACCTTTCCATTGACAGAACAGAACAGATAGCACTTCCATTTGTTTCATGAGGATACTAAGGCTAACTAACAAATAGAAAATACTAGAAAAGCTGATACATGTTAAGTAAGTTTCTTTCCTGCAATCTTACCTCTCCTGCACTTTCGAGAGGTAAGATTGGTGGGAATCTCTCGTATTCTAAAATACACAATTCTTAACCACTTCTGGCAAAAGCAGTTGAATTGAATCCCATATTTATTGAGTATTCACTCCACATAGTTCATCCCTAGGATATGTCAGAATTGTGAAGAACACAGAGGAGGTAGATCTCTGCTTTCAAGAGCCCCCAGTGAGATAGGAATACAAAACAGTAAGTTGAAAATGAGCAAGCAAACAAAAAGGCATAAAAGCAAATGCTAAACTGAAAATAAGTACTTGCTAAAATGTATAGACCAAACAATAAGTGCCCTTAAGGAATGAAGAGAACAATGGAAGTAGAAAGTCCCATTTACTATGGAGGAAAGCATGAGGTATCTGCTTTTGTTTTCTTAGTAGACTTCGAAAGATACACAGGTTTAAAGAGATACAAACACCAAAAAGTCTTGTTTTGGTACCTTAAGTCAAGTAAGTCCAATGTGCTGCCAAGGGCCCACTGGAAACTAAGTGAGAACAGGCATATTTAGTATTTAAAGAGAATACCATTGTTAGAATGTGATAAAATATTCTGATTAGATTTTAAAGATGGAACTCAATTAGAAGAAAAGAAACTGCCTGAAGTATTGTTTCTGTTTCATGAGGATTTGAATACCAATAAAAGTCAGACCAATGAAAGAAATGTGCTACTCCAGGAATTCTCAACCAGGGACAATTTCACACCTCAGAAAATATTTGGCGATGTCTAAATACATTTTTGCTTGTCACACCTTAGAATGGGAAATGCTACCAGTGTCTAGTGGATGGAGGCTAATGATACATAAGGATAAATATCCTACAACGCACAGGACAGGCCCTCACAACAAAGAATTATCCAGCATAAAATGTCAATTACGTTGAGGTTGAGAAACCCTGAGTCAGACCACCAAAGGCAGTAAATGGTGAGACTGTCTACCACAACACATGCAGCAAAACAGTCTAGATAAAGGTCAAAAAAATGATGTTGAAGTTACACAGGATGGAATCATATGAAAATCTAAATTTATATTATAGCCTTCTTGTGTCAATGAAGTTATAATTCTGGTATCAAAGAAGACATTTGGGGACATTAAAAACAAATGCTTTGCCAAAGCTGTAGAACCTAAATCTAATCATGAGGAAACATCAGACCCAAATGAGAAGATATTCTACAAAATAAACGGCCTGCAAGCTTCAAAAGTGCCAAGGAAGAACTAGGGAAATGTTCCAGATTTAAATAAACTAAAGAGACACAATTAAATGCAATATGTAATTCTGAAATAAATCTTTTTGTTATAGAAGACATTGCTGAGCCAACTGGAAACTTGAATGAGTCCTGAGGATTAGATGGTAGTAATGTATCAATGTTAATCTCCTAATCTTGATGTTGATGTCATAGTTATGTTGGAAAATATCCTTGTTGTAGCAATGTACATTAAAGAATCGGGGGTAGATTGCCAGCCAGTGTGCCTTGATTTCAGCTCAGGTCATGATCTCATGGTCCATTGAGCCCACATCTGGGCTCCACGCTGACGGCACAAAGTCTGCTTGAGATTCTCTCTCCCTCTCTCTCTGCCCCTCCCCCACTTGCACACGTGCATGAGCCCATGTGCAGTGGTGCAACTCCCTCTCTCAAACATAAATAAGTAAACTTTAAAAAAAAGAATTGGGGGTGATGGGAGAGGCACCTGGTGGTGGCTCAGTCAGTTGAGCATCTGACTTGGTTGAGCATCCAACTCTTGATCTCAGCTCAGGTCATGATCTCACAGTAGGTGAGATCAAGCCCCCATGCAGCTCTGCACTACAGCATGCAGCCTGCTTGGGATTCTCTCTGCCCCTCCCCCCAATTGCATGCATGTAGGTGAGTGCCCTCTCTCTCTCTCTCTCACAATAAATACACAAACATCAAAAAGAAAAAGAACTGGGGGTGATGGGACATCATGTTTGAAACTTATTCTCCAATGATTCAGGAAGAAAAGTACTTCCTACTTTTCTGTTAAGTTTGTGATTGTATCAAATTAAAAAAAAAAATAAACAAAACAAATGCATTTTAGGGAAAGCAAAAAGCCCATGCATTTGCTAGCCAAGAAATGTTTTATTTAAAAATATAGCAACATTATAGTTTTATTTGGGACAATGCATAACAATCCCTATCAAATCTATATGATAACCTTTTAAATCTTTTATGGAAGAAGGTAGGCTATACATCATACATACATGCATACACACAACCATACAATTTTGGCATTATGACCTCCAGATAATATCTTACTGAATTTTGAATTTAAGTGGAATATTCCTTATCCATTTGGCTATGTGAACTAATCCATTAAGTCATTTTAAAATAACCAACTTTTATCTTATTAAATATGATATTATTCCTAGTTTGCCATTCTCTTTAATTGGGCTGTTAAACAGAAAAATATATAGACAATTGCTTTTGTAGTTAGGTCCAGATCATATACAGCATAAGAGGTTATATGTAAACTTTAAACTTTAGTTTGGATTGAACCAAATTAAACGAATACATCAACCACTCTTAATGAGGAAACTAAGCTGGGCTTTACAAAAAGCAATTTCACACCATCATTATATAGAATCTTCTCAAGAATATTTTAGAAAATTGTGTTCAATCCATCCCACATATATATTTTTTAAATCTACAATTTATAATGATCCTTTAAATAAAGCACTTATGAAAATTTTTTGGAATTTAGCTGAGGTCTTTATGTAACCAAGATTCTGACCTTTTCTGAGTATATTAAACACCTTTACATTCATGGTACTCATACCATGTTCTTCCAATCTCTTCATGTATTAGACATTATTCCCCCCTAAGGCACAAAATTCCAGAATAGAGAAACAAATATAGAGGCACCTGGGTGGCTCAGTCGGTTAAGCCTCTGACTTCGGCTCAGGTCATGATCTCACAGCTTGTGGGTTCGAGTCCTGCATCAGGCTCTGTGCTGACAGCTCAGAGCCTGGAGCCTGCTTTGGATTCTGTGTCTCCCTCTCTCTCTGCCCCTCCCCAGATCATGCTCTGTCTCTCTCTCAAAAATAAATAAACTTAAAAAAAAAAAAGAAAAACAAATTTAAAAAACTGAGAAGAGGGGTATCTGGCTGGCTCAGTCAATAGAGCATGCCACTCTTGATTTCGGGGTCATAAGTTCAAGCTCCGTGTTGGGCGTGAAGCCTATTTTAAAAGAAAAAAACTGAGAAGAAATTCAAGTCAAACCATCTTCCAGTTCCCTTAGGGTGCCTGGGTGGCTCAGTTGCTTGAGTGTCTGGCTCTAAGTTTTGGCTCAGATCATGATCTCATTCATGGTTCATGGGTTTGAGCCCCATGTCGGACCCCAAGCTGACAGTGCAGAGCCTGCTTGGGATTCTCTCTCCTTCTCTTTCTACCCCTCCCTGTCGCGCTCTCTCTCTTGCTCTCTCTCCTAAAATAAATAAATGAACTTGAAAAAAATCTTCCAGTTCCCAAGCATCTGATTTGACCCTTACATTGAGTGGTAATTTGTACTTCAAACTCTGCTCTGTTATACAATAATCTAGAAAAAATGGCAGGTCCCTCCTCCAAAGTGTATATTTCTTAGAGAATGATTGGGGTTAACAGTTTTGACTGGAATTGATAATAAATCTTGAGGTTGAAGATTAATTATTGGTAACAAATTTTTCTCTATAACATTAATAAAAGTATCTTGATTTCTATAACTTTCATGTACATGAATGTTGAAAGATTCTCTAAGACTGGCTGAAGCAGGGGAAACAAAAGCAAAAATGAACTATTGGGACCTCATCAAAATAAAAAGCTTCTACACAGTGAAGGAAACAATCAGCAAAACTAAAAGGCAACCGACGGAATGGGAGAGGATATTTCCAAATGACATATCGTATAAAGGGTTAGTATCCAAAATCTATAAAAAACTTATCAGACTCAACACCCAAAAAACAAACAATCCAGTGAAGATATGGGCAAAAGACATGAATAGACATGTTTCCATAGAAGACATCCAGATGGCCAACCAACACATGAAAAAATGCTCAACATCACTCATCATCAGGAAAATACAAATCAAAACCACAATGAGATACCACCTCACACCTGTCAGAATGGCTAACATGAACAACTCAGGCAACAACAGATGTTGGCAAGGATGTGGAGAAAGAGGATCTCTTTTGCATTGTTGGTGGGAATGCAAGCTGGTGCAGCCACTCTGGAAAACAGTATGGAGGTTCCTCAAAAAATTAAAAATAGAACTACCCTACGAGCCAGCAATTGTACTACTAGGCATTCATCTAAGGGATACAGGTGTGCTGTTTTGAAGGGGCACATGCACCCCCATGTTTATAGCAGCACTATCAGCAAGTATGGAAAGAGCCCAAATGTCCATCAATGGATGAATAGATAAAGATGTGGTGTGTACACACACACACACACACACACACACACACACACACAATGGAGTATTACTCAGCAATCAAAAAGAATGAAATCTTGCCATTTGCAACTACATGGATGGAACTGGAGGGTATTATGCTAAGCGAAATTAGTCAGTCAGAGAAAGATAAAAATCATATGACTTCACTCATATGAGGACTTTAAGAGAAAAAACAGATGAACATAAGGAAAGGGAAGCAAAACAAATATAAAAACAGGGAGGGGGACAAAACATAAGAGACCCTTAAATATGGAGAACAAACAGAGGGTTGCTGGAGGGGTTGTGGGAGGGGGAATGGGCTAAGTGGGTAAGGGGCATTAAGGAATCTACTCCTGAAATCATTGTTGCACTATATGCTAACTAACTTGGATGTAAATTTAAAAAAATAAAAATAAATTAAAAAAAAAGAAAGACTGGCTGAAGCAGAAGGAATAATAGAAAGAAGGTTCTCAAAAGAAGAAAAAGAGGAGACAATAAGGAATAAGCCCAGGAAGCACAGAAAGTTGATTAGAAAGCCTGAAGGAGATGGCCCTCATGTGAGGGAGAGGAAAAAATGCACACATATCAAGGTCTGAACCCATGTGGAAAGGGAAGAAGAGGAAAGAAAGAGAATTCCCATGATCACAGTGAGTATATAAGAATGTACATACAGAACAATATGAAGCAAGGACAAGAGAATATCATTGGCTTGGCTGTTTAATGAACAGAGGGCTAGAAATGGACAATGTGATGAATTTGTTGAATCATGCATTAGTGGGTTTTTTGTTTATTTTGTTTTTGTTTTGTATAGTTTTGTTTTGTTTTTTGGGGAGAGAGAGCCTGCAGGGAAGGGAGAGAGACAGAGAGGGAGAGAGAGAGAGAGAGAGAGAGAGAGAGAGAGAGAGAGAGAGAGTCTTAAGCAGGCTCCACGCCCTGACACAGGGCTCCATCTCGTGACTGTGAGATAATGACCTGAGCTGAAATCAAGAGTAGGACGCTTGGGGCACCTGGGTGGCTCAGCCGGTTAAGCGTCCAACTTCAGCTCAGGTCATGATCTTCCATTTTGTGAGTTCCAGCCCCTCATTGGGCTCTGTGCCTACAGCTCGGAGCCTGCAGCCTGCTTCGAATTCTGTGTCTCCCTCTCTCTCTGCCCCTCCCCTTGCTCATACTCTCTCTCTGTCTCTAAAAAATATGTGTTAAAACAAATTTTTTTTAAAAATGAGTAAGACGCTTAACCACTGAGCCAGTCACCCAAGCACCCCTAATAATGCATTGTTAAATTCCTTGGTCTAGCAATCACCAGAAAGAAGTTAGAAATAAACCACTGTTGTTGCTATTATTCAACTTAAATTCTAATTAACAGAATTGTATATATAGGCATACCTCGAAGATAATGTAAGTTCCATTCCAGACCACTACAATAAAGTGAATATCATGCAATAAAGTGAATCAAATGAATTCTTTGGTTTCCCAGTGTATATAAAATTATGTTTACACTATACTGTAATCTATTAAGTGTGCAATAGCATTATGTCTTTAAAAAATACATATCTTTTTTTCAGAGAGAAAGAGAGAGCATGCAAGTAGGGGAGAGGGACAGAAGGTAAGAGAGAGAGAGAAGGAGAGAGAATCTTAAGCAGGCTTTACACTCAGCATGGAACCTGACGTGGGGCTCGATCCCTCAACCTTGGGACGATGACCTGAGCTGAAATCGAGTCAGATGCTCAACTGACTGAGCCACCCAGGCACCCCCCAAAAGCATATATCTTGATTTAAAATATTCTATTGCTAAAAAAAAAATGCTAACCACCATCTGAGCATTTAGGGAGCCATTATCCCTGATCACAGATCACCATAACAAACATACTGAAAATGAAAAAGTTTGAAATATTGTGAGAAGTACCAAAAAGAGACACAAGTACATGAAGTGAGCAGATGCTGTTGGGAAAAAATAGTGCCAGTAGACTTGCTTAACACAGGGTTACCACAAACCTTCAAATTGTAAAATAATAATAATAATAATAATAATAATAATAATAATAATAAATTTAAAAAATAAATAAAATAAAAAACCACAATATCTGTGAAAAGCAGTAAAGTGAGCCAAGTGAAGTACCATAAAATGTATTCCCATAATGTTGGTCTCACTCCTCTTCATGTGTGAGTACGAGAGAAGGGAACTCTTTTGCTTAAGCCCAGTGTGTGAAGAAGAATACCTGGAAGGACAAGCGAAGTGATAAGCACCACTGCTTATCTCAGCACATCTTGCAGGACCAAACAGCAAGAGATGATCCAGATAATCAGCTTGGTTTAGAATGTTTAGTGCCTGCCTTCCCTCTGTGCAACCTTTCAGGAGTGGCTTCTTCCAAAAAAAGGGCTTTCCAGAAGAAAGAACAAGAATGCTAGCACACAAGGTCTCGGGTGAGATATCACTCACATCACTGCTCCTGACCCATTCACAAAATGCCCCTGCTCTCAGACCAGTGAGTGGGAAGCAGCTAGGCATCATTTGCAGTATGTCCCAGCCTGACAAGACCCCTCTCAGGACACATGCACACCACACACCACTCTGGAACTAGCCTCCCTCCATCTCCTGGAATGACAGGCACAATTGATGAGGAGAGTTGCTGATGTTCCAAAAAGCCCAACATCTGGAGGTGCCAAGGACATGATGAGACAGAGAAATCCTGATCTCTTATACAACAGATATCTAGGGAAATAATCCAATACAGGTCATGTTCTAAATTCCAGAAAGATAGGCTGCACAATACTGTGCCTTATCTGTGAATTCATACACCTGAGTTAATAAGCTATATGACCTTGAGAAAGTCAAACTTTCTGGGTCTCAGCTTCCCCATCTCTCATAAAGCTTACTGCCTTGCCGCACTTCATCTGCCTGCTCCTTGATCCCTCACCCTCATGATCCAGTCAATGGAAGTGTGTCCATTTTGGTTATCAGGTTGGTAATATCATTACTCAGGAAGTACATTGCCGTTAAGATGTACTTGGCACTTCGATGATAGGCAAAATGGACTGGGCAGGCTTATTTCAACAACTCTAATGAAGCAGGGTCTCTCCTAGGAAATCTTATCAAACTACTAAGGAAGAAGTATGTGGACTTTTTTTTTTTTAATAAGGCCGTCTAGGTCTGCCAAACTTTTAGAAGTCAATAGACAATATTTGGGAACAATAGGAGGAAAAGAAACAATGCATTCTCAAAAGCATCACATGTGTTTTAACTCTTCTATTTTTCAAAATGGAAGTGACCTTATTTTTCTTCTAATTATAAGGATTTTTACCACATATTGTCTAATTGCTTTTCAGGAAGCTTTCCTTAGTTGACTTTCCCACCAGCAGTGTACAGTGTCCATTTCCTCACATCCTCACTATACAAGGCATTGCACTCTTTACAGTCTTTGTCAATGTGTCGGTTGAAATAATACTACCTTCCTTTGAGTTTTTAATTATCAGTGAGGTTAGTTTTTCACACATTTATTATAAATTGTTTACCTATGTTATTTGCCCATGTTTCTTTTGTATCTCTTTTGTTTTATTCGTTTAAGAGAGCTGTTTATATTAAGAATATTTGTCCTTGACTATTTGGGTCAAAAATATTTTTGTCTGGCTTGCTGCTTGTATTGTAACTGGATTCATGAGATAGGTTTTTTTCTGTGTAAAATTTTCAGTTTTTATGGAGTCAAATATTTTAGTCTTGTTTTACTGCTTTTCTGTCTTGTTTAGGAAGATATTCCCCACTCTATCAATCTATCTATTATCTATCTATCTATCTATCTATCTATCTATCTATCTATCTATCATCTATTCTCAAGTATTTCAGGCTCATTTTTTCCACTTACATTTTTGGTGCATCTACTATATATTTTGGTATAAGGTATGATGTAGAGAATTAATTTCTTTTTTTTTTCAATTATTTCAACATGCATTGATTGAAAAATCTGTATTTTCTTTTCTAATTTGAAATGTCTCTCCTTCCCAGCACAAACTTCTTATATGGAGGTGTCTGTTTTTCTAGACTTTCTATTATTTTCCCTTGATATCTTCATCGGATATGAACTGATTCTGACACCACTACCAAAGTGTTTTAATGAGTGTGGTTTCAAAATTTATTTTAATATGTGGTGAGGCAATCCTCCCAACTTGCACTTCAAAAATTTCCTGGCTATTCACACAGATTTCTTGCTCCAGCAGCAGTTAAGCCCTTGAAGTGAAGTTTGAATATATGTAACAATTTTTCAAAGTACACAAGCTTGTGAAAGCCCTAAAGCAAATAATTTAATAGGAAGTGGTCATCACCCCTTTTAGATACATTAAGAGCAGTCACTGTTGTGAAAGAGTGTGGATGGTGGAGAGGGTCAAGAATTTTCTAGCCCACAAGATGCATATTTGGCTGGCTTGTTATGGCCACCATAGATTTAAGTATAATGAAAATATAGAGAGAGAGTGCATCCTCTTCATCACATTATTCTCAAAAAACATTAAAATTATCATATAAGTGGAAAGAATGTAATTTACAAATTCTCCACCATTTGTAAAGCTATGTGGACTTGTTGCAACAAATCAGATATTCGAAATTTTAATCACATTCATTTCTGCTGCATTCCCTGAGACCTTGTGTGTCAGGCCCTATTTCCTTTTCAGCCTCAAAAGTTCCTCTTCCCCACAGCAAGAGTCACTTCATCCCACCTATGATTGCTAAACCAATCACTGACTACCCAAAACCAGATGGGTGCTCTCACAACACCATTTACTCACTGGTCACATGGCATCAAAATTGCCATTGTTTTTACCTTCAGCACCTGTTAAAGAGTAGAAATAATACAATATTCACTGTTGTATTCCAATCTCTAGCTCAATGCCTGACACTTATGAATCTAAAATATTTGTGAATGGGTGACTGCTACATATTAAATGTGAAAGAGGACACAGAATGTCCTAGCCCAGTACTCTCAGATTTAGCGTCATCTTAGTTATTCTGACATTTCATTACAATTTTGGCATCTCACTCAGAATCTCTAGGACTACTCCACCACCAGAACTATCCTGTCCCTAAATCTCACCCCCCTGCT
The DNA here is from genome assembly GCF_028018385.1 of Neofelis nebulosa. Taxonomy (NCBI): domain Eukaryota; kingdom Metazoa; phylum Chordata; class Mammalia; order Carnivora; family Felidae; genus Neofelis; species Neofelis nebulosa. The sequence continues at coordinate 71,609,051 of NC_080787.1, forward strand.
CTCCTCCCTGGTCCTGCTCACAGGCTTACCTGAATGCTGACTCTCTACCTGTATCAGACACAGCCATGCTCTACCTGCATGCCAGGACACTCCATAACTTTATGTTAGACCTTCTGGTGCCCACTGCCAACTTGGATTACCCTTCATCACCTAATCTCATGCCATTTGGATCCTGTGCTCCACCTGTTCCCAGTTCAGGACCACTCCAGCCCTTCTTCCAGCTATATACATGGGCCTTGCCTGCTTGAGCCCAAAACATATTTTTCAACATGAGCAGATTGAGTGAATTTCACTCTATAATTAGTTGCTTTCACACAGCCCAAATCCTCTTCAATTCTCACACAAAACTAGTGTTGGTACTGTGGAAGTCCAACTCCTATGAAAGTGTCTGGGAACAGATATTAAAGTAAGCCAGACATAAATCAAGTCATAGGATTTTAACTATGCATTCATACTATGTGGAAAAAGGAAAGCTCTGTTTTTTCCCTCCAATCTCTCTCTCTCTCAAAAGGACAAAATTCTTCACTTTCCGAGAAACCACAAGTCACTTTCATCTGGTTTTCTCCCTTGTCCTCTCCTCTGTTTGAGCTCAGCATTTCACGTGTTCATTTTGGTGAGATTCCATCGCAATACATCACCAGGAACACATGTGTTCCACTGGGACTTTATTCCCTGGAAGATGTGAATGGTGATGTAAATAACAGCATCATTGGAATTTGGGGGAAGTGATGCAGGGAAGAAAGCTATGGTGAAATTAAGACAAAATCAAGCAACTATGATCAATATTTCCTTTTGGAGTAATGTGTGGGTAGTATTGATGCTGATAGGGAACTTCAATGGTATTCATCAGCTGGAGCTGTCAGCAGACACATTAATTAAATGGCAGCTGTTGCTTTACCACTTGTAGGGGAGTGGAGCAATCCTAACTCCAAAATAGATTTCCGAGGATGAGAACATTTCCAGCTAATAAACCACAATAAGAGCCTGGTTATGTTTTTTTCATGAGTTTTTCAGTGCATGAGTGAAAAGATAAGTGGCGAATATTTGCAATTAGTCTGTGTCAATAGTTGTCTTATACCACTATATTTATTTTTTTAAGTAAATATCTACGCCAATGTGGGGCTCAAACTTACAGCCTTGAGATCAAGAGTCACATGCTCTACCAACTGAGCCAGCCAGCTGCCCCATTATACCATTATATTTAAAGTAAAAATTTTAGTCTCTTATTGGAAATACATCTATATCCTACTAATCATGGCTAGGGTACAGCTTCCACTCAGTTAGTTATGAGTTGGTTATTCTCTGATACTCTAATGGACATTTTAAGTGTTTGTTGATTTTTAATTTGTATCGTAATAAAGCAACATGTGACCAATAAGATTAAGAGAATACTGAGAAGAGAGAGATAATCACCCATGGTCACTGATTGTTATTCCTGTGTTTATAAAAAACAATCATGTTAAATCCAATCAATGGAAACTTGTCAGTAATGTTTGCTTTCTCAGTTTCATGATATTTAATGGATTCAATTTAACAAATGCTTATTGAGCATTTATTTTGTGCAATGTGATTCTAAAGATCATGCCAAATCATATCTGAATCTATTTATCATGTTAATTTTTAAAATTTACAAGTAAATACTAATCAGAATAATTATAATCTCTGACTTTTTGTTTAGATTCTATTGCTTAGAATAATCTGTGTTACAGGATTTGCCATTGATGACTTTCATCTTGGTAAGGTTCATTTAACCAGACAATGCTTATACATTTTCCCCTACATGTAAAAAATCCTGCTCTTTAGAACTTCAAACTTACAGAATCAATCAGAAAATTAATTCTATACGTGATGCCTAAAAATGTAGACTTCAAAGGTCTTCAGGGTATTTAACCCACTGGCTGTGGGACCAGTCAGTTCCATGGGACAGACCAGCTTGTTTCCAATGCACCTGCTGCCATAGAAGAAGTCAAGTAATTAATCCCTTCCTGTTGTTGCTGCTATCATGAGAAGTTAACGGATGGTATGTACATCCTGATAGGGGAATCCCAGGGAAAACAGTGAAACCAGCCAAAGCCACAGGACTAGGGGAAAAGTCAAGGGTCTGAACAGGAGACTAGAGTCTGTGGTTAGAATTTCCATGGAACGATAAAAAGAATATGTGCCCAAAAGTAAGGCAGAAGATATTATATCAGTGAACAAGGGCAAGAAAATACAGTTACAGAAACAAAGTCACTGGGGAAATGGAGCACCCTGGAACAGTCTCTAAGAGAATGGGTTGTCTCCAATTGGCCCACTTGTTGGGCAAATAGAGAAAGCAAGGAACCAATCTTTAGTCAAGCAGAAAGTCCAATTAGTTATCACAGCACCAAGGTCAGCTGCCACAAGATCGCTGATGCTGAAACAGGGAAGCAGCTACCATTTAACACCTTACAGTCTCAGAGTTAGCTCCAGAACAGCAAAGCAATGAAGAGCTTAAGAGTACAAACTGATATATGCTAACTAATTTGGATGTAAATTTTAAAAACTAGAAAATAAAATAAAAGAGTACAAACTGAGGAGTCCAATTGCTTGACTCAAATCCCAGATCTGCCACTTGCTGGTTAGGGGACTTTGGACAATTCCTTCAGCCTTTTTTACCTGTAAAATGCAGAGTATATGAGTATCTGCCCTGTGGAGGTGTTAGTGCTTAATACATAGAAAGCACTTATTAAATATTAGCTATTTTAGGAGCACCTGGGTGGCTTGATCAGTTAAGCATCTGACTTTGGCTCAGGTCATGATCTCATGGTTCATGGGTTGGAGCCCCATGTCAGGCTCTGCGCTGACGGCTTGGAGCCTGGAGCCTGCTTCGGATTCTGTGTCTCCCTGTGTCTCTGCCCCTCCCCAGAACATGCTCTGTCTCTGTCTCAAAAATACATAGACATAAAAAAATGAAAATATTACTTACGTTATTATTTATAATGATCATGTGATAAAAAGGGTAGTAGACTGGTACTCAGAGGAATTTGTAACTTCTGCCAAGTGACTTCTCTTCCTTCACCTCAGTACTATCTTCTTTTAAATGATGAGGTTGTAACTAGATAACTGGTTCTCAACCCCAGATGGACATTAAAATCACATAAAGGCTTCCAAAATAGATCAGTACTTGAGCACCTACTCAGGAGCTTGAATCAAAACCTCTGGAGCATATCCCCAGACATTTGAATTTTTAGAGCATCCCTAGTGAGCCTGATGCAAAAGAGTATTGAGAACCACAAGACTAGATGTTCTGACCATTCCAAGTGAACTCAGAGTTCAGTTTCCTGCTGGGTAAGGTTGGCCTCAAGACCAAAGCTATATAATCATCAACAGTGTGAGACTCAGAGCCCCCATTCCTGCTTGAAATCAGACCAGGTACAAAAGTACCCAGAGAACTAGAAGCTCTTACAGAATGTTTTAGATAGCTCTTGCATTAATATGATAAATTGTTAATATCTTCCATTTAAGAGGCTATCTCAGTTTTGTTGCCAAGAGAAATTTAGAATAACTGAATGAGAAAAAAGAAAAAAATAACTTCCAGAAGCCAACAGTCAAGCCCTTTGTCTCTAATGGATATAGCACTAATTCTCTTCTTCCTTTGATACTGTTACACCTTTTTACATAAAGACAAGAGATGACAAAAGGGAAGTTCTGGTTTATTTGTTGTAAGGAAATCAGGAGAGATCATGTGAATGAAACAGAGGACCTTGATGAAATAGGTCAGTACTTTTATTTTGGATTAAATAAACCTGTGCAAAGAGTGTATTTGCAAAGAGTGTTTAGCCCGTCAGGTAAGCAGTAGTATAAGTCCTGTGTATTGACCAGTAATGAATGTTTATCTATATGTTGCAGGAGGCGGGGGGTCAAGGTGTGCTAATATATTTCTGACAAGATACTCTTTACAATTCATAGAATAAAATTTCTCAGAGGGTAGAGATTCATTCTGTTATGTGCTCACTTCACATGAAACATTTACGTTACTGGAATATTCACTCTCATCACCTGGGGTATTAGATACATAGAGTATTTATGGACACTGGCATAAGAAAAAGCAAAGCATTATCTGTTCCATCAAAATTTTATTAGAATTTATCTCCTTTTACTTCAGATAATCCATGCCATACGTGTAAATAGAAACTCAAAAATTTTAATTATATCCAAGTGATCAGACACTTAGCATCATTAGTGGTTAACTCTTGGTTAATAAAGATAAAAGAATTAAATCAAATATCCAATAAAATAGTTCACACTATTGTTCCACAGGAGCAAACCACTGGCTGAAGCATCGGATAATTTTCCTTAAACTATAGCAACCTCTCTGGTTTTTTCTGAGGGAACAACATGATGCCAGATTGACAACTCACTCCCTAAACAGAGTCTTGGGGAGCCTATGAAGGCTCTTATATAGAACAAAACGTTCTATCCCCTCCTTCCTTGCCTCCTCCAACCAATATACACACACCACCAAAGACTTCTTCAAGGAACACCAACACCTGGAATAAGTATTTTGTAGGACTCTCTCTTGAACACACTTAACAAACTGAATGTTTATGACCAAGGCAGAGATTTGCAGAGCATTTCAAATGTTACTACAGAAATGGAGTTCTGAGGGGCGCCTGGGTGGCTCAGTTGGTTGAGTGTCCAACTTCAGCTCAGGTCATGATCTCGTGGTTTGTGAGTTCGAGCCCCGCGTCGGGCTCTGTGCTGATGGCTCAGATGGAGCCTGCTTCAGATTCTGTGTCTCCCTCTCTCTCTGCCCCTTCCCTGCTCATGCTCTGTCTCTGTCTTTCAATAATAAATAAACGTTAAAAAAAATTTTTTTTTAAAAAAGAAGTGGAGTTCTGAGTTGTCAACAGAGGCAAGAAGGAGACCAAAACCCCAATAGTATCAATAGATTTGGCTACAATAGCGGCCTTAATAACTCATAAAAGCAAATGCTCCATGCCACCCTCTCCCAGGGAATCACAATGCCCTATCAATAACTGTGGAAGAATAACATGCATTCCAGTACTCAGGCCTGGCTTTTCCTGGGTTGCCCAACTCCAGGGGCCACTGAAGCCCTTCTGTTTCTACTTCTGGATCTGGGAGAAGAGTCACCAGTTGGCCCTGAATCTCTTTGTTCTTTGCTCTTGGTGAGTCTTTTCAGACTGCAGAAGCACCTGACTCCCTGCAGTGTTACATTCTACAATTTTCACTAAAACATCTCACAGTCACCTAGGTGGAGGTCTTCCTTGAACTAGTGCCTACATTACAAGAAACTGGTTGAAATTATGGCTAGCTAAAGTCAAATTGCCTAGGTTTGAATGTTCACCTTACCAGTGGGCATGTTTGTTACCATCTACCAGCCTCATTTTTCCAATCCATAAAACAGAGATAAAACTAATGTCGCACAAGGTTGTTATGAGAAGTCAATAAAATCATCCATGTGAAGTGCTTGGCACAATAATCTCCAGTACATGCTACCTAATATTGTCATCATCTGTATATAGTAAATAATTATGTATAGCTATATGATATACATTATATAGATGAGGTGAATTTTACACTGTTATTATTATTATATAATGGATTATATCATTATATAAGAATTGGGATTCAGATACCCAGTCATTGGTAGGAACACCTGGTATGCTGGTCAATGATCTCTGAAATGAACAGCATACAGAAGGTGGAGATATGTAACCCAAAGTTGAGAAGCCCCTAAGGAGTGAATTCTACCAATGCAGTTGGCTTCCTTATGCACCATAGCAAACAACAGCCTGTGATCAAACAAGTTGGTTTGGTGATGTCCAAACCAGAAGATGGTGTCTATCAAGACAACATGTGAAAGTTAAGCTTATGTGTAAGACCCCTCCCTCATCCAAACACCATGCTGCTCAAGTATGTATCACTTACTAAACAGTTCTTGAAATACAAAGAGGCTTACATATCTCCAGTGTCACATTTCAAGATTTACAGAATAATTAGGAAAAATCTGAGCTGGCAAAACTCTTCCTGGCTCAACCTGGCAAGCAGACCATCTTTGTTTTCCAGTAGTGTGTGTGTTGTCGTCACAGTAACTGTGAGGCTCCAAATACAGGCCCAGGGCGTCATTTCCTCATGTACTTAGGCTGCCACACTGAAATAGCATTATGAACTCAGCAATGCCTCTTCCTTTCCTGTTGTGCTGTGGTACCTCAAAGAAGCAGGCCCTAAAGTGAATTAGTTAAGACATAAGTATATTAAAGGGATATAAAAAAAAAATAAAATCCTTTTATCCCTATTACCATATCACCTATGAATGTATTTCTGTGTCTGTATGTGTGGGTGTTCCTAAAAACCTTATTTTTTATAAAGATCTTTCAGACAAACAAGGCAAGTTGGCAGTAACTTGATTGTCTTGGTGATGTCAACAGTTTACTGTTTTTAATCAAATTGCCTTTCAGCTTTAAATCTTCAGCAAATCATTTTTTAAAGAATGAATTTGGCCAAGTCTGATGTGTTCAGTTCATGGATTTCTTACACCTTTTCCTTACAAAGATAAGCAGCAGATAATTCATCTCTTCAAAGTAACTTGGGAAGATTGTAGTTACAATTAGTTGTTGCAAAAAAAAAAAGACCTTTTTCAAGTGTAGACATATAAGGTCTTTGGCCAGTCGGGTAACAATCATGTTCATCTATATTTGAGTAAAGGAAGTAGGTGGCAGAATTTAAGCAAGAAAGCAAAAACAGAAATATACCTTAACCCTAAGGACTCAATTACAGTCAGATCACTTGAGATCAATTCTGCATTCGCTTTACAGTTTTTTAGTCTGTCTTTCACAGACCTCAGAAACACATAAATCACCCAATATTATGCACATTGACACCATTTCCCAAAAAGGAAAAGCAACACCAACCTTCTTTTGACTTTTCAGTGTTGCTGTGGCTTAAACAAAGCTCTCAGGGACTGAGGTGCTGGTTAACGTCCTGTTACTTCATTTCTGTTGGGAGTTTCTCAAGTTCTGCAATCAGCTGGTTAGCGGCCAGCTAGCGCTAACTGCTCAATTCACGTTTGACTTTCCTTATTCCAAGTTCTTCTATAATTCCTGCCTTGCCTTGGAAATCAAACTGCGTCAGCTATTGCCACAGGGAAAGTAGTAGTACTCTTTCCTCTTCACTGATTAGCCAAAGAGTAGGACTGACCATTTAAGGGAAAAGAAGAACATAATTCAATGTATTTTCCTGAGGTTCTTATATTTTTGCCCTCAAGTCTTAATAATGTATTCTGTAAAGCCAGGAAAAGTTCCTATTTCTTTTCTTTTCTTCCTACTTTATTTCTATAGCAAGGTTTTAATTAGAGAATGACAATTCTAAAACTCAGTTTGCCTTATGTTTTAGAAACTTATCCTTTCAATTGGGAAAAATAAAGCAAATGGTCGGGTTGAAACCATAACTACCCGGCATAAGGTTTGTTGGAGCTAAAGCTACTAAGAAACTTCCCTGTTTATAAGAGTGTTTCAAATATTTTTGCTAAATTAAATATACAGAATATAAGTACCTTATAATATACACACACATCTTTATGATATAAGGGGTTTTTTTTTTTGTTTGTTTGCCTTGGAATATACTTTCTTGTCATGTTTAAGAATGAATAGGATTAAGGACAATGAATAACAAGAATTCATTTCCATTTGGTAAGGTTAAAGCTAGTGTGAGATGACCTTTTTTGGTCTTTTCATTTTTATCTGTTACTAGGTTGGTAAAACAAAACAAAACATCTAAGTGAAGAAATAAAGAGTGATAAATTTATTAGTATATTTTCTATGGAGGAGGAAGTCTTCATTGCCATACGTTACCCAGTGTTGTAGGCTATAAAAGAGGCACCCAAGCACTATGTATAAACATACTTTATCTCCAAGTGCAAATTTAGAAACCGTAGAAGAGTCTATGCTGTGGGTGATTTTTTAGCCTTTTTAGTAATGATTCTATAAGACAGCAGACTGCTGAGATAAGAGAGGGTTTGAAACATAAATTCCATACTAAATTATTGGCCGGCGTTCAAACTATGTCTGCTTAGAGTACCCAGCAGCAAAGTATGTCCCAAACAAGATTCCAAATTTAAACAATACATTCTTCTGCCTTTCCTATGATCTATGAACTTGAGTTCACAGAATATCTATATCTAAGGATTTTGTATGCAACAAAGATTAAAATAAACAGATAACTACATTTAAGATGTGATAATAAAGCAATAATAGCTTAAATTCATTGAGAAGTCTACCAGGCAACTAACTTTTATTAACTCATTTAATCTTCAAAACAACTCTAGGAGGAAGATAGTATTGTTATCCTCATTTTACAGATGAGGAAACTGAGGCACAGAGAATAATTGCCCAGGGTTGTAGTGAGTGAAGATCTGAATCCAGGCCATTTGACTTGTCTGTGCTACTAGCCTTCCTTACCTCCTCCTTCATACCAATATCCTTGTTGTATTTTCAGTTCACATTTAAGGAAACAAAATTTATTTTATTAGCTTATCTTCCAATTGCTATATATATTTAAAATAATCAGGTGTGCCTGGGTGGCTCAGTTGGTTGGGCATCCGACTTCGGTTCAGGTCATGATCTCACTGTCCATGGGTTTGAGCCCCGCATCGGGCTCTGTGCTGACAGCTCAGAGCCTGGAGCATGCTTTGGATTCTATGTCTCCCTTTCTCTCTGCCCCTTCCCCTCTCAAGCTCTGTCTCTGTCTCTCTCAAAAATAAATAAATATTTTTTTAAATTTTTTAAATAAATAAAATAAAATAATTAATGTATAAACAAATTTACGTTGCAGTCTTTTACATGTCATATTTCTAACAAGGCGTTACCAGTGTTCTCTCTGAAATCTTCCTGCTAAAATAGATCTCAACCTAAGCTTTCCCCTCACTTCTCAAGCTGCTGCTTTTCTAAAATCCTCATGTATAGAGAAATTACATGAGACAAGTAAGTAAAAATATGGATTAAGCAAGCTCTGTAAAACCCTATTTCTTAAGGCGCCTGTTTTACAAAGACATGTTCATCTTCCAAACAAGAAACACATCATCAGCATTAGTTTAGAATGTGTATTTTGCCACCAAGTTTCACTTCTAACAAAATAAATTTAAAAAATAACCATAGGAAAACCATTGTTAAATGAATATATTAAATATTTCACAAATTTCATTGGTAAAATCCTATAATGATTCTTGCTAAACACATGTAGAAGAGTAAATTTAACTTCCTTGGCTATCTGAAAGTATAAAGAGAATGCCTTTCTTTTGGTGGACACAGAAAAAATTGCTTCAAAATCATAATTCATGTTTTGTCTCATACAGTGCCTTACTTATGGTCTTCACTAGTGATTAAAAATAAATCTGGGGGCGCCTGGGTGGCTCAGTCGGTTAGGCGGCTGACTTCGGCTCGGGTCATGATCTCGCGGTCCGTGGGTTCGAGCCCCACGTCGGGCTCTGTGCTGACAGCTCAGAGCCTGGAGCCTGTCTCAGATTCTGTGTCTCCCTCTCTCTGACCCTCCCCCGTTCATGCTCTGTCTCTCTCTGTCTCAAAAATAAATAAATGTTAAAAAAAAAATTTTTTTTTTTAAAATAAATAAATCTGAAAAATGTCTCTATTTTTAACTATCTAGGGAAAAAAGGAAAAAGGGATCACAACATGATATTTAAATATTTTAATGTTCCAAGCCAGATTGTTATCCATGACGATCCACAAAATACCATGACTTGAATGAACAGTACCAAAGGTGGTTATAAATTGAATCTGGTACCAAAAGATGATAAAAGTTATGAGTTATAGCATTTAGGTGGGTAGATGCATACATAGGACAAGCATATATATATTCACAGTCTTTATATATAGTTCTTTCTATTTTATTCTCAAGAGGTACATCATCTCCACAATCAGGTACATGAGCATAGTTAGAATTACTTGTAACTTCTCTGCGCATAATAAAACTATGAAGACTTGCCTTGAGAAATTTTTGAGATAAAAAGTTATTAACTGCACTGTAAGTGGCTTTTCTTGATTTTATACCTATTTATACTTTGTCATGTATTCATCATCAGAAATCTAGAGCCAAAAAAGTTGATAGAACATCCACAGTGTGCATGGGGATAAAAAGCTCCAAAACCAAGCGATGCTTAGGACAACACTTTGCACCCAATTGCTTCATCAAATTGTTCTGAATTTACATACACAAACCGTGTCCCAACGTTCCTTAATTCTAACAGAGCACCAAACTGTCTAAACTAAAAAGGAATCACTCCTAAAAGGCATGGTCAGGGATTCATTGTGAAAGTAGAAGACACTGATCTGGGCTTTAAAGAGTGGACAAGGTATCTACAGGAAAATGCAGGAAAGGTATTCCAAGCAGGGGGAATGAAACAGGCAGGGATGTAGCACTGAAATGCACACTGTGTATGTGTTTGGAGAATGGCTCCAAATCTGAAATATCTGAAGCAGAAGGACACTTGTTGAGTAATGGGAGGTGAAACTGGAAAAGTTAAGTACATGCCAGATGATGGAAGGTTTTCAAAATACCCAGCCTAGGTGTTTGGCAGCAACCAGGAGTGACAAAAGATAACTGAAGAATAGAGAAACAAGTAGAGCAATGTTTTAGGAAAATTAACCCTGTGGTCATTGGCAAAATGGTTTGGATGGCAAGGAGGGGTAGTAGGGGGGCCAGCATTGTTATAATCCAGACTGAGAGTAAAGGGAAGAGGTCTTAGTGTGGTAGGAGATACAATAATGGAATCTAACAATGCTTATGGTAAAGGGGAAAGGGTAGCTTGTGAAATAACATAGAAACGTGAATTTGAGTGAACAGGAGAACAGAATCCGCACGGTTCATGGAGGGTTTCATTGTTCATATACTGGAGGGAAGCACATGGTCTAACCTCAGCTATTTTTTATTCTCATGAGTAAATTTACAGCCATGAAGACAATGATTCTCAGAAATTGATTCATTCTGAAGAATAGATTTCACTCAGGGCCAAATGCTGTACTCAGTTATCTGCACAGTGTTCCATTAACTCCAAAAGAAATTACATGCCTAGAACTAATGGCAGAGTTTGGCTTTACACATACACTTGTAAGCCAACAATGTGACCCTTCCCAAGATAAAAACAAGAAAAATGTAAAGCATTTTGTTCTGACTTTTCAAAATTTTTTCAAGACGAAGATACTTCATCTCCACTAAAGCACCAGGAGCTTCATTCTCTGATACCAAGGTTACCAGAATGCATTTTGCACTATTACTTGTATACATTCATTATATATGACTAGCTTCATTTACTTCATAAACTAATCATGCAATCAGAATTATGAAGCATTGGACATACTGAAATGTATATACTATTTCATTTACCTGCATATTCGATATATGAGCTTTAATGAATTTTTCTTAACATAGGAACACTTACTGAAAGGTTGATACATTCTTAATGTCAATAAACAACCTGCTCAAAACTGGTCTTGGGTAAATTCTTTGTTTAAGTTAACAATATAGACTCAAATAATTCCCTTTCAAAATGTGCATCTGTATGTTTTATATTATCCTTAGATTTAGAACATTCATCCAAATTATCATGTTCACTTAAAGGAACAAAATTTCTTATGTAAATCTAGCCCAGTTATAGACACCACGTCTCAATAACCATATCCCAACATTCAGCCACAACTTTTGTCAGAATCAATGTGAAATTGATCACTCTAAGCATTTCTGATAAAATCGCATGGCAACTCATGGAGGGGGAGACAATATACCAACAGATAAAAGGAGGATTTCCTTCGCATGATAGTAAATACACTCATATACACACATATACAACGTTAGAAAGAGTTTTTTTCTAATAAATTCAATTTCCATTTTAGAAACCAGAATCTGTTTTATCTATACACAAGCAATTACTCAGTTTATCATTTTCCAAATCACACACACACACACAAAAACATTCTCCTGAATGGTTTATATTCAACAACTGCAAAAGTAGTGACTTTACAGCAGCCATATTTTGTGCCTAGTCAGAAGCATTTGGGGTGACTGTAACGTAACCAGGTCAGAACCAGCACAAGGTGTACCAGTGTAATCAGAGAATCAAGCAAAGGGAAAAGCAGATAGCAGGGCGTCTTAAGTATAGCAATACAAACACCATGCAGGACTCTCCTCTCATTTACCACACAAGCTGCTCAGCTAGTTTCAGTAAATGAACGTTATTTTGCTCCTAGGGAAAAGATCTCTTCCACTGTTTAGCCGTCTTAACTGTGAAAGGAGCTGTGAACTTGTCCTTTGCCATATTTCTGTTACCTGCCAAAGAATGATAACTTGGCAGAAATATTGTGATGGCTATTAAAACATTATAACAATCTTTGTGTTTAAAAAGGAATTGGCATAATTCTGAGAGAGATGGCAGTACTGATTCTTTAAAAATAATTTACAATAATTATGATAATTCCTTAAATGTGTTATCACACAGTGGAAACAGTAAGAATCAAAGGAAACTGACAACACAGAATCTGAGACAAAACACTTCTTGTAGAAGCAGAAATTTCTTAAGACAGTAAATAGCTATTTATTTTGGTCTTACCTGACGGCAGCTTGTTTAACCAAGAGTATGTCCTTTATGGAGGTAGTTTATCCTTTGAAGAACCCAGTGGCTTGTCCCACAGCCCAAGAGAGACTGGAGTCCTGGAAAACTATCCAACCCAAAAGAATACAGAGGAAAAAGCTTTTCCCACTTTCTTTCCTAGGACTGGCCAATAGCTGAAGTCATGCAGGAAACTGAGTAGAGAGAAGGGGAAAGAAAGCAGCTTCTTCTCCCTGAAATCCCGATCAGCAGAAATTGGAGGCTGTTGTATATCTCCCACCCAGACTTTTGTTTAAAAGTTTTTTCAACTGTTGCTAGGTGTTGTTGGGTTCTGAGATTAGATTTCTCGTCTTCTGCTCCCTTCACAACACTGTCGGAGCAATGACTTTGTTGAGGAGCTGAGCTCGCGCGTGCTATATTTAACCAGTGTTCTCAGCAAGTCAAGCCTGTCAACAGCTGAGAAGTTTGGAGCCGGCTTTACTCAGTTCCTCGGCAGCTGGGTTATCAGTGGATATAGCTCTGCTCACCCTGTAAAAGATTTCAGGGAAACCGGCAGACCCTTTTAAGGACTTCTGCTTATTACACAGAGGTGATTATTATTTGAAGCTCTTAAATACAAATTGTGATTTGACACTTTAAATATGATGAAGAAATAGCAGCAGTTGTCTTGAGCAGAGCAATTTACCAATGTGCAGTACTTTTCTCAATTAGGCATTCTCAGATAAATGTTCTTAAATTTAAAAAGCCTTTTTAAAATGTATCACAACTGTTGGGAAATTTCACAGAAAGTGATCGTTCCAGACAGTGTTTTATACTGCTGTTTTACTTTCATAGCTAGATGACCTACCCTGTCATATCAGACTTGATCAGTTTAAATACCTGAATGTTATTAAAATAAGGTTAACATAAAGGAATGTCTGTAATACTATGTTTTTGAAAGGAGTAAGGTTAAGAAGGAAAATCTTAGCATTCTCACTCAGGTCATTCATTCAAAGTAAGAAATGGAGAACCCTCCAGGAAAACCAGGGCTTGAAACACCTCTAGCTGTTGACAGACTTGCCTCATCATTAACCCTGCAGTCTCCAAAACCAGAGAAGGGTCACTTCTACTCTGCACTCTCACATGAAGAATGTCTGAAGATATTTTATTCTTATATCCTAAAATAGTATTAATCTGCCAAGATTTAGACTTATTTGAAAAAAATTGTGCTAAACTAGTTTTGGGGACTATTTATTACATATGTAAGAGGCACTGAGAGAGATCCCTTTAGCACAGGTAAAGTAGGAAGGGACACACACACACACACACACACACACGCCATTATTTGTTAACACACTAGAATACTGCCCTGACAAAAACCTCACTAACACCATTATAAAGGTTGGTCCCTTTCCTGATATCAGTTTATCAGTCTAATGATACTCTTTTTTTGACATGCAAACTGAAACTAGACCAAGGAGACATGTAAAGGCATGGATTTAATATTTTGAGCATTGTAAATTTGTGAGAAGTGCTCAATGTGCTTGATAACCCTAATGTCTCTCTGGGAAAGGCTACCACTTTTCACAAGAGGGTGTGTGTGTGTGTGTGTGTGTGTGTGTGTGTGTATGTGTGTCCTCCTTTTTAAAACAATTACTCTCACCTCCAAGATTCACTGACCCCCCCCCATACCTCAACCAATTAGAAAACATCTTCATTCTTCCCATCCCAGCCACCACACTAACAGTATTCATCCTTTCCTCTTAATTTACTTACTACTATTCACATATAAAATTGCATTTGTTTGGATTCTTAGTCTTTCTGGGTCTAGGCCAAGCTTGATTTTTTAAAAAGGCTTCTATTAAGATGGAAGTGTTCTTATGTGAAATTAATTGACTCTTCTAGAACACTAATGGATCTTTTAGAAACAATCTATTCACAGTTCCTAAAAAGTGGATTCTGATAGGAGGTAGAAGTATGTGACTGGGCTAGAACATGGTTCAGAATCACCATGAGAACTTTTAAAAATTACAAAGGGGTGTGGAGAGATTATTGTTTCGAAAATGTACATACCGCACACAACATAGCCCACCAGGTTGAGAACCACTTCACTGCAGAGGACTCCAGGAATGTATCATTTCACTCTTACTAAAAGTCCACATTAGGGGCACCTGGGTGGCTCAGTCAGTTAAGTGTCCAACTTCAGCTCAGGTCATGATCTCATGGTCTGTGAGTTCTGAGGCCCGTGTCAGGTTCTGTGCTGACAGCTCAGAGCCTGAAACCTGCTTCAGATTCTGTGTCTCCCTCTCTCCTCTGCCCTTCCCCTGCTCACGCTTTGTCTCTTTCAAAAATAAATAAACATTAAAATTTTTTTTTTAAGTTCACATTATAGCAGCAGAGAACTTACAGCTCAAGCCAAGATAACTGAGAGGAAATAGCCCACTTTACATTTATGGGTCTAGATAATTCCATCATGAGCATGAAAGCTATTTCCTCTCTAACTATCCAGACAATTAGGGTTCTCAGTGTTTTGTTTTGTTTTTTTTCTTTAGTGAAAATCTAGTCCTCCCACCATTGTTTTCTATAACACTTGGATTAGCAGTCCATTATTGCCATTAGTTTATTTTAAACAACGTGATCACAAGCAACAGCATACAGAGTATTTTATATAATTAGATACTGTTGCTACCTTCAAATTATGTTCTTTAATTATACTGGCACATGTGCTTGTTTAACTCAGTATTCCACAATAATCAGCCTCTCTTTCTCTATCTCACCCATGCACATGTGCACACATATATACACTTGGATTCTCTATCCCTCTTTATAAAGTGAAATTATTTTGAAAGCTTTCCTCAGGGAACAATTATTCAGACAAAAGAATTTCCTACATAATCCACAGAGGAAGTAGTGCCATTAAGAGCTATTAGAAATTTGTGTTTTGTATACAGTCAACAAGGAACTGATTTTTCAACACATATTGTTAATATATTACCGTTCAGCTGCACCTTTTTCCCACAGTCTTAAGTGTGAGCATTCTAAGAACATCTGATGCTTACAACTATAGCTGAATTTCCCAACTTCAAGAATGAGTCATGATAAAACTTTTTAACATGAAGAGAGGTTAATAATATCAATGAGAAAAAAGCAAATGAATTAAGAGAGTTGGCACATTATCTCTACATCAATTTCTAAAACCAAAGTTTACTGCATTGGTGCATTTAAAGAGGCACAGTGATTTTTTTTTTAAGTAAAAAATTAATCAGTTTAACATTTGCTTCAAAATGAAGTTCAGGGGTGGGGAGTTATGAGGGGAGTTTTCAAACAAACATCTCTGTTGACATTTATTGCCTGGATATAAGACTTGAATATAAGCTCCCAGGTAGTAGAAAATGTTTCTTGTTTGTTCTTTACTGACTACTCAAGCACCACAATAAGTGTTCAATAAATAGGAATGATTGAATGAGAAAATGAACATATGAAGATGAAGAAAACTTAGAGCATATTATCCAAAACTTATGGAAAATATTTCTAGGTTCTCTGGACACAGTTGGGTCATTATTACCTGCATATAAAAGCTGTAGAAAGAAATTCATAGATTGTGAATTATTTTGAATTTTGTTAAAATTTCAAGGGAAAGTTAACAGATGTCAGGATAATAATAAAAATGCTTATGTAACACTTAATATGTGCCAAGCACAGTTATAAGGGCTTAACATATATATAATAACCCATTACTTCTCACAATAACCCACTAAGTCAGGTATTATTATCCCCCATTTTACAGGCAAGAAAACTGAGGCATAGAGATATTAAGTAACCTGATCAAGGTTGCATGCAAATAAGTAGCAGAATCAGAATTTGAACCAGAGAGCTGGTTCCAAAAATTTGTGTTCCTAACTACGTAACTGCCTCCTTACATTTAGTAGTCCGAGTATCCTATTCTTGGCAATCACTGAGAGTCAAAAGATACAGGCTTTGCTATACCTGAATAAATATGCTTCTGGCCAAAAAAATATATTTAAAATTCTACAGCTCTGAGGCAGATAGAAAAAAAAAATGGCATAACTACATGATCAGCAGAGTAAAATGAAAGCTCATTGGAACTGAAGTCCTGTTGAATACCAGAGAAGAGAAAATTGGACTGAAAAGAAGATAATTGCTTTGAGAAAAAAAAAAGCAAAAAATTGCTTGTCTATTTTTAAGCAAAGGATATGAGCTGTTCAGTATTCTCTCTAAAACAAACAATGCATGATGTTCTATGATGAATGAGTTCACTGCCTAATGAAATTCTAAAATTACATTCTAAGAATATAATTTTGGACTATCATTTGATAAGCAATTTTTAAATGTTTACGAGCTATGCATTCACAACCAAAACTTCTCAAAGATGTAACCAACAGTAAGAAAAAACATAAGATAATATGCGGGGATGAGGGGTGGCACCTGGGTGGCTCAGTTGGTTGAGCGTCCAACTTTGGTTCAGATCACAATCTCATGGTTCGTAAGTTCAAGCCCCACATCAGGCTCACTGCTGTCGGTGCAGAACCTACTTTGGATCCTCTGTCACTGTCTCTCCGCCCCTCCCCCACTTGCACTCTCTCAAAAATAAAAATTTTTTTTTAGAAACACAATATGGGTGATGGCAGGAGGAATCCTCATACATTAACTAGCTCTTTGATATCAGAATGATATTGTTTTATTAGCCAAATTATGGAAAGAGCCTAAATGTCCATCAACTGATGAATGGATAAAGAAATTGTGGTTTATATACACAATGGAATACTACGTGGCAATGAGAAAAAATGGCCTTTTGTAGCAACGTGGATGGAACTGGAGAGTGTGATGCTAAGTGAAATAAGCCATACAGAGAAAGACAGATACCATATGGTTTCACTCTTATGTGGATCCTGAGAAACGTTACAGAAACCCATGGGGGAGGGGAAGGAAAAAAAAAAAAAAAGAGGTTAGAGTGGGAGAGAGCCAAAGCATAAGAGACTGTTAAAAACTGAGAACAAACTGAGGGTTGATGGGGGGTGGGAGGGAGGAGAGGGTGGGTGATGGGTATTGAGGAGGGCACCTTTTGGGATGAGCACTGGGTGTTGTATGGAAACCAATTTGACAATAAATTTCATATATTAGAAAAAATAAATAAATTTCCAGCTGAGAACAAAGAAAAAAAAAAGAATGATATTGTTTTATACTTGCTATAGTCAAGTTCTACAATTTAAAAATACTTGCATTTTCTATTAATATAGATATGCTTCTATTTAGATCTTATAAAACTTTAAAAGAAATAGTGCTATTACTTTGTAATATCTACACATAGTCATAATAAAATAACTACGTTGTTCTCTTCATTTATAAAACGAATACTGTGTCACACCTACATTTATTCATAAAATATTCAATTAAATCATTTATTTTCCCAACAGCTTCAGAGAAAAGAGAGCCAAGACTAGGTTTTTAGGAAGTTATAAGATAATTATATTTTTGCATTTACATGAGCAAAGGAAGCATTTACATGCTTGTATTAGACATTAAAATCCTCACTTCCTGTTTATGTGCTTGAAATTGGGTGAACAGAATTTAATTCTGAAAGTTATTATAGGATCATATTCTGCAGACGTTGAAAGATCGCAAGCATCCTACTTTACAACAGAGTCAGCTAACATTATTCTGAGTGTATTTCCTTCTTCCTTCCTATTCCAGAGTCATTCCTCACTCATGTTCAATGCTTTAATTCTTAGTTGTAATAGACGACTAGACAATTTTCTACAAGTCTTCAAGAAATAGACTCTGAATTGGGAAACCAATGATTGGGCAGAGAACTATGAAGAATAATGCACCTTTTCCACAGAGCTTATGGGTTTGTATGTATACGCTATATAGATAAACTACAGTTAACTCTACAAAACAGGCTGCCTTGAAAACACAGTGGTTAAGACCTCTGATTCTGGAGTCAGGCAAAACTAGTTTGAATTCAGACTCCATTACTTATTACCTGTGTGAACTTAGAAAATTAGTTTATTTCACCTAAGACTACCTCTTCTGTGAGAGTAATAAAAGAATTTAAGACTATTTATAATAGCTGAACACTAGAAACTTTCTCTGAGTGCTTTCTACAATTGAATGGGTACATTATGATATAGTCAGATAATGGCATGCTAAACAGCAAGGAGAATGAACAGTCTACAACTATATGTAACAATATGGATAAATCTCTCAAACAAAATGTCAAATGTAAGAAACCAGACCCAAAGCAATACATTATATGAATGCATACACACCAAGTTCAAGAACAGGCAAAATAAATCTATGGTGTTAGAAGTTAGAATAGCAGTTACCCTTGGAAGGTGGGGACACAACTGGAAATGGGCACAAGTAAGGCTTCTGTGGCATTGGTAACATCCTATTTCTTGCTAGAATTTTTGTCTGTTATAATTTAATTAAAAAAATTTTTGTGTTATAATTTAATAAAAAGTATACAATTAAACATTATTTAAAATACACAATATCTAAGAGCCCTTACCTGTTGAAATATTTACAGATGAAATAATATAGTGTCTTGGATTTACATGAAAACAATCCAGTGTGAGGAAAGGAAGGGAAGTGGTCAAGAGAATAATGAAACAAGATTGCCCATAGGTTGACAGCTATTGAAGCTGGGTAATAGGTGGTCACTACACTATTCTCTCTACTTTCATACAATTTCTTCAAAATAGTGCTTACTATAAATGTTACTTATTATTTTAATTATGAATATTAATATGGCTGTCATCTTAAAATATCTATACAAACTGAATTCTTTGAATCCAATCAAGTCTTTACATGGAAATCACCCAGGTGAAGGGGCACCTGGGTGACTCAGTTGGTTAAGAGTTCAACTCTTGATTTTAGCTCAGGCCATGATCTCACAGTTTGTGGGTTTGAGCCCCACATGGAGCTCTGCGCTGACAGCAAGGGAGCCTGCTTGGGATTCTATCTCCCTCTCTCTCTGCCCCTCCCCTGAGCACACATGCACTCTCTCTCTCTGTCTCTCTCAAAATAAATAAATAAATAAATATATATATATATACATATATATATTTATATACAATATATACATATATATACATATACATATATATATATTTATTTATATACAATTTTATACTATATATATATATATATTGTAGTGGATTAAGAAAAAAAAGTAAGGAAACTAGGAAGGACTGCCTGAAGCAAATTACTCTTAAAAACCACAGGGAGAATAGGCTTCATTCTTGCTTTTATCAGCAAAACTCATCAACATGTTATTCTATCTGATAATGAAAGAGAAAAATATCAAGAAATAAAGATGTCTGGGCAGCAAAAGCTGTGGGCCAACAGCTAACAAACAGTTAGTAAGAGGAAATGTGATCACAAGGGTTCAACACTCAGGGTGAAAAGTTCAGGGTGAGAAATGCTCAGAAATACTTGAATTTAATATCCATTTTACAGCTGAGCAGGCCTTGTGTGCTTAATATTTGCATTCTTTACTTCTTTCATCTGAAAATGGGTCATCACTCACTTCCTGGGAGAGCTGAAATATTATAATCAGGGACAGGAAAATGAATATCTAAATAATGAAATAATGAAATAATCTAAAATTTCTGTGCCTCAAAGCTTTCCTTTTGGTCACCCATCTTCAGGACCATGAGGTAATTTAACCATATGAGGAAACGATGAAGAAAATTTTTTCAAAAGCCTAGTGTTCAGCGAGTATAAAATGAATGTAGAAATTGGAATCATTAGGTAGAGCAAAATAATAAAAAGGTGAATGAAAATTACAAAGCAGTAATTTTTTAAAAAATAAATTGAACTCTTTAAGACAATCACAGTATCCTTATTGACTCTTTAGCCATTAAAAATAACAATACAGGGGCACCTGGGTGGCCCAGTTGGTTAAGCATCTGACTTTGGCTCAGGTCATGATCTCATGGTACATGAGTTTGAGCCCCGTATCAGGCTCTGTGCTGACAGCTGAGAGCCAGGAGCCTGCTTCAGATTCTGTGTCTCCCACTCGCTCTCTGCCCCTCTCCCACTCACACTCTGTCTCTTTCTCTCTCTCTCAAAAATAAATAAAGATTAAAAAAATGTTTTTAATAACATTACAGAATATTAAATTATTTAATGACTTGAAAGAAGCTCACTGAAAGTTAAGTGAAGAGAGTAGTCAATAAATAGCATTAATGAATTAGTATTATTTCAATGGGGATATAGAAACAGATAAATAAATATAGATATAGGTATTTCCTCACATACTATGCATATGTATTTCTACAGAAATATATAAATACACACATATATGTATATACATGTAAGTGTATATTTATATCTGTAATACATACCATAATACTTACATGGTTATCATCCATATATTTTCTAAAATTTTTAATTGACATTTTGTTTTTGTAGTAGGAAAATAAGATTATTTAAAATTATTTTTCACTGGTGTGGTTTTCCAATATTTTGCGGAGGTAGAAACATACAGACCTGTGTTTGGCATGATTTCCCTTTCCTGTTATTATTCAGGAGTTCAGTGAATTTGGCTCAAGATAATGTAATAATTAAACAAACACAGCTGAATTTTGTCTGGTGTGAGTCTGGCATTCAGTTTCATTTATTAAATTCCTCTTAATATTTGCTCACAAGAAAAAGAAAAAGGTCATCTTTTCATGATTATTCAAAATGAACGAGGGTTGCTCTGCTCTCCATGCTTTTTCTACTCTTTCATCTTTGCAAATGTTTTAATTCTTCATAACATTACATCACTATGCTTGCTTCTATAACTTTCTCCTCTGGCATTTTCCCTCTGAGCCATAGATTGTGTTTGGGTTCTTCCTGGAAATTCTGCAGAGTGCAGACATTCTGCATAGTGCAGAAAAGGGGAAATGTTTTCACCTTTAGGGCTTACCTGAGGAAAGTGTCCAGCCATTGTGCTGTTGTTGACTTTAAGTGATAAGGGATGGAGAAACACTTTTTGCACTCCCACAGCAATATCTGAAATACGACATCACTATCTGAATATGTCTTATAGCAGAAAGAGCCCTGGGAAAAAAGAGACTTTTCTCTGACCTCAACTAGCAAGATAATTTTTAAAAATGACTTCATCTCTCTGAGCCTATTTCTTCAATTGTCAAATACAGATAATGGAGTTTAATCTACACACCCCACCACCATTCTGGACCTCCCACCACCGCCACCGCCACCTCGGCAACTGCCAGTCACAGTACATAAGAAGATGGGGAGCCAGTGTCACAGAGTGGGAATGAAGTGTGAGAAAAAAGAAAAGGCAACAGGCATTCGTGGGGCCTACTGCCAGCTAAAATTAATTATCTAAAATTATTTTTATTGCTTAAAATTATTTCTATTACCTAAAAATGTGTTACTGGTTATAACCTTTGCTTCAAATATAAACATCTTTTTTTTTTTTACAAAACATAATTTATTGCTTAGGTTTTTATACATAATCCTAAACTATTAAAAGCACTGTAAAAATTGCAAAAATAGGAAAGCAGGAAAGTTTATTTTCAAAAATGCTGATTACAATAGTGGTAGTCTTGCTAAAGGGGAAACAATGTTATGGTTCCAGAGCCTAATTTTGCTCATTTATGCCAATAAATAGTATCCTAATCTTCTGGGTCTGGGTACATTTTAGAAATTCTGTCATCTGTAAAGCAAGTGCAGTTCAATGTAAATGTGACTGACAGCATTTATCAGAAAATGAATACAGCATTATGGAAGCAATGGACATAAGCTACTCACCAAAACTATAAACCTCCAAATGTTTTCAGGTATAAATACATAGGTATAAAAACAAGGCTTTGAGGAGGGAGGTGACAGTGAGTGGTGACAGGAGCATAACTCATCCTAGTGGTGAGCCAGACCTGCAAACAAGAAGGCTAGTCCACTAGCTAGTCCAAGACACTAGACCACTTTCCTCAAGAAAATACGAATCCTATGTTTGCCTTTGTGGGATTCAATCAAAATTTGCTATAGAATTTCAGTAATAAACAGGGAGCATGTGCTCTGTGTAAGGCATTCAGAAGAAATCGTTCTCAACGGAGAGTACCTTTGTCACCCCAAGGATATTGAGCAATGTCTGGAGACACTTGGTTTTCACAACTGAGGATTCTACTGGCATCCAGTGGGTAGAGGCCAATGATGCTGTTAAATATCCTCCAAAGCACAGGACAACTGCCCAAAACAAAGAATTATCCAGCCATAGTGTCAATAGTGCCAAGGTTGGAACCCCTGCATGCACTACAGGATGAAAAAAGAGTAACACAAACAAGAACCACACTCAAGAGCTTTGTCTAGCAATGAAGATGAGGCAGATACACAGCAAAATGGACAAAGCAAGAAAGCTCTAAGAAATATACAGTGGGACACCTGAGTGGCTTAGTCAGTTAAGCGTTGACTCTTGACTTTGGCTCAGGTCATGATGTTGTAGTTCATGGGTTCAAGCCCCACATTTCATCATCAATTCTTGATTTAGGCTCAGCTCATGATCTCATGGTTCATGGGTTTGAGCCCCACATTGGGCTCTAGGCTGATAATGAGGACCCCGCCTGGATTCTTTCTCTCCTCCTCTCTCTACCCCTCCCTGGCTCAAGCTCATGCTCTCTTTCAAAATAAATAAATAAACCTTAAAAAAAAACTCCCTTAAAAAAACAAAAAGAAATACACAGAGAAAAAATAACTTGTAGCTGCAGGGCTCAGGGAAAACTTTGAAAAATGATACTATAAGTATCTATCTTAACATCCCTAAAATAACTTAATTTTAAGGCACTATTAATTTTTATAATTCTTTTTTACATCAATAAAGATAAACTAACCACCAAACACTTATAGAAGACATCCTCTCTGTTCTTGAAAGTGTATTAAGTTCTCCAAAAAGACAAAGCTGAGTAAAACAGAGCCACTATTCTCTGGAACTCAGAGCGGAGTTACATCTCTAATTCCACATTAACATTATCAAGATTCATTCCTTCAGATATGTCATGAGTACCAATTATATATCAAACACTGTGTGGCACAGGACTTGAAACAGGCAAGTTTTCTGCCCTTGTAGAAATGCCATTTGGGGGAGGGGGAAAAAATCAGACCAACAAATGTATGATTTCGGTGTGTGATTTCTGTTTCCAAAAATACTGGAAAGTCCAAAAACCCTAAAAACCTCCCTATTAGAAAACACCTAGAAATTCTTGCTAAAATACCACCAACATGCTTTTTGAAACCTAGCTGAACATGAAAGAAGTTATGGAAAAGCTGTAAGGGCCAAAAACAAAAAGGCAAAAACAGAACAATGAGTATAAACTGACAGTGAGGTCCCTGAGGTCTGGGGAGGAGGAGGGCAATTAGTCTCAGAAACCAGTAGATTTTGGTGACTAGGTAGGAATAGGACATGCAGCCTCAGGTCCCAGAGATTAGAATCTGAAACTGAGACCTCTGAATAAAGCTAAGACCCTTGGACTTAAAAAAAAAAAAAAAAAAATTACAGACATAGGAAAATAAGAAGGAAACTTATCCATCTCGGCCTGACTCCAGAGAAAGGCAAAAAATGGCCTATGCTAAGAATTCACTACCACAAACCAGGTTTTAGTAGGCTCGATGAGCAAATGTACACTCATGTTGTCTGAAAATCCCCAATCCAGAATTTTAACATAAGAAGCCCTTAATAGGTAATCCCCACAGAATACCTAACAGTTTATGCATGCAGTCTATCCCTTATGACCAGCTGTATCTCTTCATAAAGCCCTGAGATTATACCTAGCAAATAAAACGTACTACATAATCTTTGTCATGGGTTCTGCCTTCTAGGTGACCCGAACTAAGTTAGGGACTCTTGTAAGAGAAGGCCTATTTGAGGAGCTACTGTTCTACACTGAGACCTGAAGGATAAGAAGCCTATGCAAACTTTTGAGGGGAAGAGTCATCCAGTAGAGAGAACACCATGCCCAAAGGCTCTGATGTGGAACAGAGCACAGAATCTTCAAGAAACATAAAGAAGGTAATGGCAGAGGGAAGTCTGGACAGATGCATGCCCAGTCATGTAGAACAGAGGTCTTAGGCTTGGACTCTGTTCACAGCTGTGTGTGTGTTTTCTTACATTAGTTGCCAAAGTTGAAAATAAGCAGATATCACATAATAATTTCTGGATTTTCAAAAAATTCGAAATATCTGTCAGCAGTGGGTTTGTATTCTTACATAGCACCCCTCAGCTGGATCTACCTCCTCGAGACAAGGTTTGTGACCTCATGTTTACCATTCATGTTTACCATCCCAACCCAGTCTTTTTCATTCACTTATGTTTCTGATTTAGTATCTATGGGAGTTTGAATTTATAGCTCCTAATTTGGGACTTCATAAGTTATGGTTAAAAAAAAATAATTGGGGCGTCTGGGTGGCTCTCAGTGGGTTGAGCAACAGAGCTCTCGATTTCGTCTCAGGTCATGATCTCATAGTTCACGGGATCGAGCCCCATGATGCACTGACAGCATGGAGCCTGCTTGGGATTCTCTCTCTTCCTCTCTCTCTGCCCCTCCCCTGCTTGCACATGTGAGCACTCTCTCTCTCTCTCTCTCTCTCAAAATGAATCAACAAACTTTAAAAAAGTTAGATCCTATTCTAAACCCTTTAAATAGTTTTAGCAAGGGCATGATATGATCTATTTACATATACTCCACTCATTGTAAAAATAAAAAATAAAAAAAAGCAAATAGACTGGAGAGAACCAAGAATGAAAAAGAGGATACAAATGAGGAGACAATTGCATGAATCTGGGTGAAAGATTACAGTGGCTTGAAATGGAATGCTGAGCAATGGAAACGGAGAGAAGTAGTTGGATTTAAAGTGTGCCTGGAATAAGAAAATACAGTATTTTTTGATAGATTCTATACTGAATGTGAGAGAGATAATCAAAAATGACTTGTACTATATTATAAAGAACTTGAGGCTTTTGTGGTCAACCACTGAAGGGACATTTACTGATAATCCTTAGTACATGGAGAACTTGTATTGTGGGGGGTACAAATAAAAGTAACTCTAATGCTTTTAAGGAGCTTGAATTCTATTAGTAGAAGTAGGATTGATGCAAATATATGTATTTATAAGTTACACAATGTAGTAGACAACTGTAACTATTAGAGTAATAGTAACATTCATTAAGGGTATATTACATACCCAGTACATACATCTCATTCAATACCACCTGGAATTAAGCACTATTGTCATTCCCATTTTATACATGGAAAAATAGAAACTCAGGGAAGTTAGGTAACTAGTACAGGATCATAGAGCTTGTAATTGGCAGAACTGACATTAGGACCCAAGTGGACTGACTCCACTAGGCATTTGTTTAATGAGTGCCCTAGACTGCTTTATATACCTTTAGTGGAGTCACAAAGTTACTTGGGTTACTGCAACTTAGATGTGCAAAGAGAAATGTAACTCCTTTAACTTGGCTGAAATTGCTTCCTCAGAAGCCTCTATCAGTTGGATAGAGGAAAGGGAATTAAAGTGTCCTCAAGACTGTTTAAAACTTAGCTCCAGGGGCGCCTGGGTGGCGCAGTCGGTTAAGCGTCCGACTTCAGCCAGGTCACGATCTCACGGTCCATGAGTTCGAGCCCCGCGTCAGGCTCTGGGCTGATGGCTCGGAGCCTGGAGCCTGTTTCCGATTCTGTGTCTCCCTCTCTCTCTGCCCCTCCCCTGTTCATGCTCTGTCTCTCTCTGTCCCCAAAATAAATAAAATACGTTGGAAAAAAAATTTAAAAAATAAATAAATAAATAAAATAAATAAATAAATAAAACTTAGCTCCATTCACTATTTGAAACAGTCTCTTAGATAATGTTTTGACCTGTCTAGAAAAGAAATGTGGATTTCTCAACCTTCCACAACACCCATGTGAACCAGCACATATGCATGTACAAGATGGTGTTGGAATGGATGGGGGAAGGATGTGGTTTATGTGTGGACAGAGAACCACTGAAGTTCCCCAATCATGGGCTTGATTTCCAGGTCCATCTGCTTGCTGCTTGCTCTGCTGGCATTTATGGCTAAACTCCTTTGCTGGAATCATCCTTGATCCTGGTCTCTTAGCTGACTAAAAACTGAAGAGTATTCCCTAGTTAATGGAGCCCCGGCAGTGCTGTAAAGCTCCCCACATCTGTGACATTTCCTACATCCAGCCACCTCGCCCAACAGCCCATCTCCTGGCTCTGCTTCAGAACTGCTCCTGTCTCAGTAGGCTCCAGGGCTACACTGACAATAAAATTTACCATCCAAATCAAGACACTTGTGGGAGTGACAGGAAGGTATATTATAACTACAGTGGAACAACTGGGGTAAACTAGGACAGTCTCAAGCTGGGACACAGAGTAGGTCCTGGCTCTCAAACTAGCTGCTTTGCAAGTTCCCCTTCCAGAAGTTTCAATAACTCCTGGGTTGTATTTATGCTGCACAGGATGGAGGAGAGGTCCAGGAAAGCTCAACTTTGAGGGCTCTCCCTAGCAACATTGCACAATCAAGTTCAGAATATTGGGGTTTAGTTCCATGTTAGTCTCAGTGAGCCCACAAGGCAGTCTCTTTCAGATCCTAAACGGAAATAAGCCTCCCACACACCTGCTCCTCTTCTGGGAAAGCCCAAAGAGGGAAATGGCCCAAATGCCACAGGAGAAGAGGTATCTTCTCTTCACTATGGGAAAATTCTGTGACTCAAGTTTTCCAGACTTTCCCTTTGGTAAGTTAAATCTGAAGCTAAAGGAGACTGGGGGAAAAAACAAAACTCTCAACTTCACAAAGCCTTGCTTTCAACGCTATTGTCTTGGTAAGAAGTCTAGTGCCTGCCCTCTTATCCTCAACCTCTGAGCCTTAAGACTCAGCTTTAGAAGTAAAAGACTGCAAATGAAAAATGATTTAAGAGATGGTGTGGAAAATAAAATGCATTGGTTTAGTTCTTGCAAAATAAAATAACTAACATATTGAAGGCTGTTGGTTCTCCATCATTTCTGCCTACAGTCAAAGAAGTATTTAATGTCATTCAAAATTAAGATTCTTAACGCAGACTTGATGAGATGAATAAACAAATGCCTTTTGTAAGATACTCAGAATAAGTAGCTCTCCAGAGGTCAAAGTTCAGCTGATTCTGGATCTAAGATCCCGTTCTGAATATTCTATGGTTCTGTGATTTTTATCTCTGAAAGGCCAAAAAGTATCATGTATCAGGTTTCCACTTAGGGCTTTGCTTACTCATTTAAGTGTCTCAAATCTAAACTGCAAGTCTTAATGTTTTAGAGTGGCATTAAATGGTGTTCCAATATTGATGAGGGATTCTTGAGAGGTCCCCAGAGTTCGTGATGTTTCACAGGGGCATTCTAATGGGTTCATTGTTCTATTTATTCTATTTAGTGCCAGGCGTTGGCAACCGTTGCATCTTATGTATACCGTTACTTTAGTTGATTTTGGATAACCCTAACTTAAAAACATTCTCTTTACCAATGTGCAAGTTTCTAAATATAAGCAGAAAAATACACAAATGCTGAGTAATCAGGGTTATGGATGGACCAAATAAGAAGAGGCCAGGTGGAATTTGTCTGGAAAGGTTTTATAATGCCTTTATGATTAATAAACCTAAGGAAAACATCTGAAGCTTCTTTGAAATGTTAAGAATGAACTATTGGAGAACAACTGTGCTTCAAAGAGTAGTAAAGTATGTGAGGCAGTATCTCACTGGGGGGAAAAAGGAATCCTATACTCCCAATAAATTATATAGAAAAGAGGAGAGGGTTGAGTTTGACAAGTTTAGAAGGGTTTCTGTTAACTCATCAACTCCAGCTAGTCCTCCCAAACTTTAAACCCTTGGATTTCCAAGGTAACTTCTCAGGAATTTGCACAACTAAACATTCCCAGAAATGAAGCTCCATATTGCATATCCAGATTAGAAAGAGCTTAACAAAAGGAAACTGTATGGAAATCTGGGTAGTTCTGCAAAATTTCTTGAGATTATTCATATGATTGAAAAGGGGCTTAAGAATTCAAGTAAAGGAGGAGACAGTCTGCTTTATAAATGATAACATTAGCAATACATGCTCACTGAGTATCCGCAGTGAGCAAGGCTTGTACCTAGAAGTAAAAAGTTATGTTTGTCCCTCCTTTTAAGATATTTCATCTAGTTTATGTGATAGATATATAATTAGAATACACACATTATAATTAGAACAACATATAATAGGATTAGGACAAAGAATCATAAATATTCTCCTCTAATGCAAGAGCTTATAAGGAAGAGAAACTTTTTTAGAAGGGTCTGAGTAAATCAGAGATTCAGATAGATGTAGATACAAAAAGCATGCATTGCATCCACGAAGTGGAGATTAGCCAGTCTCAAAATATTCATGACTGTAAGGACAGAAATTGTGTAGGTGATTGAAATACATCTGTGAGATCCTCAAGTTTATAGAGTCAAATTTCAAAAATCCCATACTTTCATACATCATACATTAATTTCTCTAAACGATAGGGTCTAAATCAGAGTTTTGCCAATCACCTGACCAAAAAAAAAAAAAAAAATTTTTTTTTTTTTTGAGAGAGAGCTCGAGTAGAAGAGACAGGCAAAGGAAGAGAGAGAAAATCTTTTTTTACTTTTTTAATGTTTATTTATTTTTGAGAGAAAGGGTAGCAGAGCATGAATGAGGGAGAGGCAGAGAGAGAGGGAAACGTAGATCCGAAGCAGGCTCCAGGCTTTGAGCTGCCAGCACGGAGCCTGATGCGGGGCTCGAACCCACAAACTGTGAGATCATGACCTGAGCCAAAGTCAGACGCTCAACCGAATGAGCCACCCAGGTGTCCCCAGAGAGCGAAAATCTTTTTTTTTTTTTCCCAAGAGAGAGAAAATCTTAAGCAGACTCCACACTCATTGTGGAGCCAGATGCAAGGCTCGATCTCACGACCTAGAGATCATGACCTGAACCAAAATCAAGAGTTGACACTCAACCAACTGAGCCACCCAGGCACCTCTTGAGTAAAAATTATTTTAAGCTATATAGGCTATATAAGGCAGTATTTTGTGCACTGCTGGGAGAAAAGGCCTGGCCACCATTACAGTGGCAAGTAGGGGAACTCTCACTGACCCATGTTTGTGGGGACCAACCTATGACTTTAGATGCACTCTCCACCAGTCCCTCCCACCTTCCATCTCATGCCTGGTAAAAAGTCACAGATGTCCTCTCTAGCAAGCCTAAGAACCCACCCCACTTCTGGAGCTCCTCTCTTGAGCTCTCAATAGCCCCACCCAGAAACCAAAAGTTTTGTTCCCCTAAAACAATCTCTCCAAGCAACCTCATGTTCCACCTTCCTCTCCTTTTTTCCGTCTCCAAAGGAGCACCAAGCAAATAGTAGATGGTCACATGTGCACCAGATGGTGGTATGTTGATGGGGTAACAAAAGGCCTTTTCCCTTATCTCTGCTTTAGAAATGTATGGAGACCTGATAGTGAGATTTAAATCATACTGACTACACAGCCACCTGCTCAGGCTGCTACAGAGGAGCAGCAAACTCATGGAAAATGGACCATCCTTAACACAGGGAACAGGCAGCAGAGGTCCCAGCAGCTTTAAAGATCCTCATCTACCATCTGGGTTGTTTAGATTCAAGAAAAGCAGCATTTATTTTTTAACACAGTTAGAGATTGCATACTACTTCTTATAACTCTGAGAATAGAATCCATTGTGTAATACATGAGCATACCAGGGACTTTCAGACATTTTATTTTCCGAAATCGTATTTTATTTTCTAAAATAACTTTTAAAAGTTATTACATATGAAATTGTGGGACTCCTGTGGTGACTTTCCTTCATTCCCGTTTCACTTTTATCAGTGAAGCAGTAGGAGTTATTCAGTATGAGATAGAAGAAAGGCAAAATTTAAATTAAAAATTAAAAAATAGATAAGCCTCAATTCCAACACAGATTGCTGAAAAAATCAAGACACTGAAGTATACAAATGTATATGAGGAAAAGTAGGAATAGTTCTAGTTAGGTATATGGTTGAGTAAAGAAAAGAGATGTGAAATCCACACCTTTGTCATTAGCTTTGTGACTCAAATTCAGTGAAAGATACCAAATGGGTGAGCAGATTCATATCCTTTCTCTTCGTGTGATTAGTGAGATTTACAAAAAGCTGAATCAAGCCTAAAATAGATACTATACAACCAAATTCTGAAAGATAGTGCTGACTGCCCACAAAAACCCATTCTCCTTTTTCCTTTAATTGTGTAATAGCCGAGTTCTGATTACCCTGGTATTTCCCACAGTCCCTTGCAGTTAGATATGGCCTCCTCACTAAGCTCTCTCCATGTGAGCGAGAATGTTGCATGCCACTTCTGAATCTGGGCCTAAGACAAGGGACATAAGGTCGTCCCCATTCTTCCCCTTCCCACTGCTGGAACCTAGACATGGCACATTCTAGTTTGACCACATAAACAAAGACATTACAGTTGTGGATCATGGAACAACAAGATAAAAGAAACATGAATCTCTGAATCTGAGTCCCACAGATCTGTCCCACTGAACTCTAGACTGTTAGGTGAGAAACTTCTCACCTAAAGAAACTTCTCTAGTCTTTAAACCACTGTATTTTGGGTTGTTTTTTTTTTATGTTTTATTTTATTGTTTTTGAGAGAGAGAGAACAAGTGGTGGAGGGGCAGAGAGAGGGAAAGAGGGACTCCCATGCAGGCTCTATGCTCAGTGTGGAGCCCAATGCAGGACTCAATCCCACAAACCATGAGATCATGACTTGAGCCACAATCAGGAGTTAGACACTTAACTGACAGAGCCACATAGGCATCCCTGGGTCCTCTTTTTTATTTTATTTTTTATTTCTTTAAGAGGATAAAACTTTTCCCAGTTTATTGTTCCTAGCTTAACCATGTTCTTAAAACAAAGCTCAAGATTATTTATAGGAATACAAAAATACCCAGCACTGAACAAGCAAAATTTATCAACAGTCAAAAGAAGTATGAATGTCCTAAACACCCCAATTAAAAGTCAAAGATCGTCAGATTGGACAAAAAAGTGATACTCAACTGTATACTGGCTACAAGAAACTCACTTTAAATATAGGGGCAGAGATAGTTTAAGAGTCAAATGATGATGGGGCGCCTGGGTGGCTCACTTGGTTCAGCATCTGACTTTGGGTCAGGTCATGATCTCATGGTTTATAGGTTTGAGCCTGCATTGGGCTGTCTGTTGTCAGCACAGAGCCTGCTTTGATTCTCTGTCCCTCTCTCTCTCTGCCACTCACACGCAGTCTCTCTCTCAAAACAAATACATAAACTTAAAAAAAAGAGTAAAATGACGGAAAAAGATATTCCATAAAAACACTAGTCAAAAGTGGACGTATTCATGTAAGACAGAGTAGATGTCAGAGCAAAGACTATCACCAGGGATGAAGAGAATCCTTTCAGGTAGTATCATTTCTCTGATTCTCTTCTAGCCTTCTTTGTCCTCCCAACCTTTTTTTTTAAATATGAAATTTATTGTCAAATGGTTTCCATACAACACCCAGTGCTCATCCCAACAGATGCCCTCCTCAATACCATCACCCACACTCCCCGCCCTCCCACCTCCCATCAACCCTCAGTTTGTTCTCAGTTTTTAAGAGTCTCTTATGTTTTGCCTCCCTCCCTCTCGAACCTTTTTTTTTCTTCCCCTCCCCCATGGGTTTCTGTTAAGTTTCTCAGGATCCACATATAAGTGAAAACATATGGTATCTGTCTTTCTCTGCCTGACTTATTTCACTTAGCATAATACCACGTTGCTGCAAATGGCCAGATTTCATTCTTTCTCATTATCAAGTAGTATTCCATTGTATATATAAACCACATCTTCTTTATCCATTCACCAGTTGATGGACATTTAGGCTCTTTCTATAATTTGGCTATTGTTGAAAGTGCTGCTATAAACATTGGGGTACAAGTGCCCCTATGCCTCAGCACTCCTGTATCCCTTGGGTAAATTCTTAGCAGTGCTATTGCCAGGTCATAGGGTAGGTCTATTTTTAATTTTTTGAGGAACCTCCACACTGTTTTCCAGAGTGGCTGCACCAGTTTGCATTCCCACCAACAGTGCAAGAGGGTTCCCGTTTCTCCACATCCTCTCCACTCCAGCATCTATAGTCTCCTGATTTGTTCATTTTGGCCACTCTGACTGGCGTGAGGTGATATCTGAGTGTGGTTTTGATTTGTATTTCCCTGATGAGAAGCGACGTTGAGCATCTTTTCATGTGCCTGTTGGCCATCTGGATGTCTTCTTTAGAGAAGTGTCTATTCATGTTTTCTACCCATTTCTTCACTGGATTATTTGTTTTTTGGGTATGGAGTTTGGTGAGTTCTTTGGGTTCTCTTTTTTATAGGAGCTTAGCCTTACACAGACTGTTTCAGAAGAGAAAGTATATTATGAAGGGAAGGGTATAGTATTCAATGACAATATATTCTAAAAGGAGATAAATTTAATTTTTTTTCCACAGCTATCTTTTACTGAACCCTAGCCGAACATTGTACTAACATAGAAGCCATATTAGTGGCCATCCCATATTCCTGGGACTTTTCAGTGTGCTCTGGTGAAATTCCAACTGCTGCTATCTGCATCCCTGTGCCTCAGTGCTCTTCTTCCAGCTCTATGCAGGTGCAGACTTAAGTGCTAAGGAATTAATATCCTCAAGAGCAGCCATTAACCAATGACCTCCCAGGAGTTGGTGTATTAACATCCCCACTCCCTCACAGCTTGGGTGAAATAGCTTTAAGGTGTGTGCTTTGCATCAGTTTTGCAGAGTTTCTCTATAGAATTAAGCTCCAGGTACCTTTTGTGGTACCTGGCTTATCTATGCACTCTTTATTGGCTGTCTTCCAGTCACTCAGTCACTTGCCTCTACTTCCCTACCATATTTCTGAACTTCCCAAATAAACTAATTTCACTCAAATCATTGCCTTGGAGTTGCCTGTGAGAACCCAAATTAACATAGCCAGCTACTTCATATTCACCATCTCAGCTAAAACAATTCTTTTTTTTTCTTTTTCTTTTTTCTTTTTTCTCTTTTAGAGAGAGAGAGAACACAAACGAGTTGGGGAGCGGGGCATAAGAGAGAGAGAATCCCAAATAGACTCCATGCTCAGCACGGAGCCTGATGCAGGGTTCAATCCCACAACCTTATGGTCATGACCTGAGCTGAAATCAAGAGATAGACCCCAGGGCATCTGAGTGGCTCAGTCAGTAAGCGTCTGACTCTTGGTTTTGGCTCTGGTTGTGATCTTGCATTTCGTGAGTTTGAGCCCCACATTGGGCTCTGCACTGACAGAGTCTGCTTGGGATTCTCTCTGCCCCTACCCCTACCTAGCACACTCTGTCTCTCTCTCTCTCAAAATAAGTAAACTTAAAAAAAAAAAATTGTTTTTAAAGAGTCCTACACTCAACCCACTAGCCACCCAGGCGCCCAGCCAAAACAATTTTTTCAATATAGTCTTTATTATTAGATAGTATTATGTTATTTTTATGGATGAAGAAATAAAACTTGTGAGAGGTAAGGAACTTGACCAAGGTGAGTGTCAGAACTAGAATTAGTTGGAACTCAGGACTATCTCACTCATAAGTTTTTGCACATTCCAATATACTAGGCTCTACCAGAACTGGAAGTTTTCTAATTATCTATTGATTCAACTTTCAGTAGATGATGATGTTGGAAGTTTTATGATTGGATGATATATTTTCAGGGAAATTAGACAAAATATATTCTACATTAGCCTATAATATTTTGTGTTTTAAAAAAGACATCTGGTAACATTTGTTGTTAAACAGACATTTTTTTAGCCTGAACAGGAAAAAAAAAAGCAATTTTCAGCTGCTTGCTAACACATATTATGTAGCCTATTTAAATTAGTCAAATCCTCACCAGAGCTACTTTGGTTGAATAAATCTACTTCTTAAGAGTCTGTATAGATTCTTTCATTTGGCAACTTAGCTCTACTCACTTCCTTATCAAGACTTTAATAGAGAAAACGGTAGTAGGTGAATACACATCATGACAAATAATTCATAAGGCGTGGGGCTCAGGAATTTTTGTATCTGAACAATTAATCAATCTACCTATGGAATTAATAGAATTTTGGTTTTAGGATTTCAGAAATCAGTCAACAAATAAATTTTGAGATATTTGATGAGACAAAGTTAACCTTCCTACACTCTCCCTAATGCAAGTACTTTTAAGACTAATTCTATAGGAAGCAGGCACACAGAGAGGATCATGAAAATTTAAGGAAATGACAGTTTCTTTACCATGTATTGTATTAGCAATTTAATCTGTGCATTCTTTTTAGATTTTAAGTTAACAGTCTGCCAGGAAACACCCTGCAAAGTTGTCACACACGGGCAATATACCAGGTTAATAGAATGTTGGAAATAGCATG
This sequence comes from Neofelis nebulosa, assembly GCF_028018385.1. Taxonomy (NCBI): domain Eukaryota; kingdom Metazoa; phylum Chordata; class Mammalia; order Carnivora; family Felidae; genus Neofelis; species Neofelis nebulosa. Next base: position 71,644,110 of record NC_080787.1, read on the forward strand.
GAAGTGTTAGGAGATCTCAGAGAAAAAAGCTGTTTACTCTTCACCACCACTAGATATAATCTAAACATTACTTCCCTGAAAGGATATGCAGTGTCACTTACATTCAGCCTAGGCAATTGCATTTCTCTCCTGGTCTTTGCTGAACTTTGCAACATGAACGTAAGCTTTGGTTATTTGAGGTAAACGAACCCTGTGGTCATGCCTGTTTCAAGTGAAGCTAATGTCAATAAGGACAGGCATGGAGGAGAAACTAAAAGCCCCAAAACACTTACTATCTTCACAAAATGTAATGAGTCAGTTCCTACCCTTATTGATGTCAGATTTTTATAGGGAACATTACATCACATAAAGTCTGAAGAAGAATGGAAGCCAGAATAAACAGAGCCATGCATCAAAAAGTCTTAAGTCTCACAGCAGACAGTGTAGCTAATGTAGTCATATTCATAGAACTTTTTATCCAGACTACAGCAATAAAACAGAAATATGCACATTGGAATATATTTATCTACCTCATGAAGTGTATAACATTTTATGTACACATGTAAATAAAAGGACTTTGCCTGTCTCCAGAAATGTACACGCTTTTCATTTCTCTAATGACTCACACATGAGGTTGCATAAAGTTTAATTAAGTCGTGAAATGTAGAAGATATATATACCAAACATATTTCATCTTAAAATTAATTTTGCCTATTTTAAAAAAAATACTCAACATTCCATAACATATCCTCATTTTAAGCTCTCAAGACTTAAATATTATTTCATTGAGAATGTTATATTGCTTGAGTTTTAAAACAAAGTTAAACATTAAGAGTATCAGTAATGGGATAGTAGTATTGTGATTATTATTGTTTTTTTAAGTTCTCATTTATTGGTGATATAAACAAGCATTTACAGGCAGAATGACACAATCTCTTGGGTCTGCTTTACAATGCTTCAAATACTTTGGAGAAAATAAAAGTTTGGGGGTATCGATGAAACAACAGTGCAGAATGTTGATAATTATTGAAGGTGGAAAATGAGCATGAATGGGCTCATTATATTATTTTCTCTCATCTTATATATGTTTTAAATTTCTATTATAAAAACATAAAACAAGAAAAATATTAACTGAATAAAAATCACACAGTCTCTATTTAAAAGAGAAAGTTAGGAGCAGTAACAGTGAGATACAGCAATTTATATCAATAGAGATGGTGTAATTTTGGTTTTATGCTTCACAATGACCATAGTAGGTACTTTCTGTGATAGTATTAATTTAGCATGCATCTGAAAGATTTTAATTACATATGGAAACTACATTTTTCTTAAATACGTTCAAAAGCTATCTTAAAGTATTTATAAAAAGTCAACTTTGGAACTAAAAATATGATCTTTTTATAAAAGTAAAATAGTCTCATCTTTATCATTTTCCATATGTTTGGAAGGGATTTACAAAGTGGGACAGCCCCTGGGGTGAAAAATCCCAGAGAAATCCCAGATAGAGGTGCATCTTAACAATTCAGTAACCCTGTCTATAGTTCCTCTTTGCACAGAAGTTCTGGACATTTTTCTGACAGAGATTTTCAGGCAGCATTTGTTGATACATATTTTCAAACATCTGGTCAATAATATATAAAATAATTACTAAATCATATCTCTTGTTTATAACATGCAAGAGAAACAAAATATGTATTCATGGCAGGTAAGTAATAGAATTTCATGTTAGTTTAAATGGATTTTAACAATGGGGTTTGTGGTTCTACGTTAGGCCTCATTTACATCTGCAGAAAAAAGTTCTTAAAATTAATACATTTGTTTTTCTTTTTTTTTTTTTTTAAATTTTTTTTCAACGTTTTTTATTTATTTTTGGGACAGAGAGAGACAGAGCATGAACGGGGGAGGGGCAGAGAGAGGGAGACACAGAATCGGAAACAGGCTCCAGGCTCCGAGCCGTCAGCCCAGAGCCTGACGCGGGGCTCGAACTCACGGACCGCGAGATCGTGACCTGGCTGAAGTCGGACGCTTAACCGACTGCGCCACCCAGGCGCCCCTAATACATTTGTTTTTCAACAAAATCATTTGCTTCATCAAATGAACAGGTTGTTCTTAACATTGATGAATTGTGCTTGAGTGCCACCTGGTGGCTCTCTGCCTCCATACAGCAGGATTTCCCTTTGATCCTGGGCCTGAGAAAACCCTTGCACCAGCCTGGCATTCCAGATGCCAAATTAAAATAAGACATTATTTGCCAGACAGATAGATCAACTACTCAAAGACTGTAGCATCCTGAACCTCATAACACAATAATATCTTTATTTCATATTCATCCTCTTCATACTAGTTCAAATCCTGTATGTTCAAGTCCAAATATTCCCAGCCTAAGAGACTCTGCATTTTCTACACATTCTTCACATTTTGTGATGTCTACCCTGTTATTTATAGCTGCAGTCACAGCTGCCTCTAGATCAGTGGTTCTCAATCTTGAATGCTATTTGAATCATATTGAGTGTTTTTTAAAAAATGACAGACGCCCAAACCCAGAAAATCTGCTATAATAGGTCTGGAATGGGGCAACATGAATCAGTAAATTTTAAAAGCTCTCCAGGTGATTGTAAACTGAGCCAGGTCATTTTGTAAAGGATTGTTTGTTCTTGAAAGGTGAGCATTATTTCTTCTTCATCTCTGAGAAAGTACATTGTGTTGAACATACTAAGAACACAATATATGTGACAAAGATAAAGCAACTTTAGAGTCTACATGTTTGTTTTAAAACAAGGCAAGAACTGGTCCATCTGCAGAATCTTTGATTCATGGGCTCTGCTAAGAGTATGCCATTGTCCCATTCCCCAGAAGACAAACTAAGGGTACAAATAGCTCCTTTTTCACTCAGTTCCATGCAATTCAATAAAAAAATTTAGTATCCAGATATTTTTTAAGTTAAGAACTACATTGTGGCAAATTTACATATATAGCAACACATACATAAAATCATGAATCACAATATTATTTATAATAGAAAAATATCAGAAATAATCCAATACTTATTTATGAGGCTGGTTGAATAAATTATAGTATGGAGTACCATGTGAGCATAAAAAAGAAAATAAGAGAGATCTCTATGAGTTACTACGAAATTATTTCCACCATATGTTGATAAGTAAACATGACAAAGTCTGAAATGTCTATTCTATACTCCTTATTGTGTAAGAAAGAAAGAGAAATACATGTTTGTTTTGCCAAAAACAGGAAATAAAGAATAAACAAAATAATGAAGACATTTACCTTTAGAAGACAGGTGGGAAATGGAAGAAATAAGGATGGAGTGACATTCTGTGAGCACACCATCTCACATAGTTTTAACCTTTGAATCATATAAATGTTTTTACATAATCAAAAATTAAATGACAGTAAGAAAAAAAAATTAAATTGGCCATAAACAAAAATACATGGACCCAAATATATCAAAGTATATTTAATATAACCAAACAGAAAAAAGAATTAATTCAAGTAACTTTTGAACACATTACTATACATGCTTTAAAAAATTTTTTTAATGTTTTTTTATTATTTTTGAGAGAGAGACAGAGAGACAGAGACAGAGTGCAAGTGGGGGAGGGGCAGAGAGAGAGGGAGACATAGAATCTGAAACCTGCTTCAGGCTCTGAGTTGTCAGCCCAGAGCCCAATGCAGGGCTCAAACTCCCAAACCGCGATATCATGACCTGAGCAGAAGTTGGATGCTTAACCAACTGAGCCACCAGGTGCCCCTACTATACATCCTTAGTGGGATATATTCTATGAACAAAAAGAAAAGAAATATTTACTTACTATACTACTCTTAGTAGTCATATTGTATTAAAACTCTAAAACTATTCTATTGTAGGATACTGTAAATAACGTATTATTGTTACTATGATCCAAGATTTTCAGTATAAAAAAGTTACATATAACTTTTTATATATAATATATATATATATGGCAAGCATATATATTAAACAAAAGCAAAGCTAAACCCTAAAATGTTAAATTTGTAATATTTTAAAAACTAAATTAAAACAAAGCAATCTCTTAGCCCATAAAAATAAAAGTATATCCAATTGGAGCTACAATCACATAGAAAAGAATTTTTCCAAGTAAGTTTTAAAAATAAAATGTGATTGCATATCTCTACAGAAATATACCCTAAGGATGAAAAGAACTGCAAAATAAAAAAAAAAAAAGTAACTCTTTTCAGTAATCATATTGTAGACAATATGAAATTATTCTGAAATTGTTATTCAGGATAAAGCCAATGACTATGCAATATGCTAATTCTTTCATTCCTGGTGTCACTGAGAACCAAGGTTCTTGGCATGGAGGAAAAGAAATAAAAATGTAAGACAGAAGCTTTTAGTAAAAACCCTACAGTCTTAAATTTGAATTGGTTGTATTATTCAGGATATATTATTGGATGTACTATTCAGTATAATCGAGGATATAATTCTTCTTAAAAAGAAATTCCTAGCTCTCTCTACTGAAAAGGCCAGAAACAATGATTGTATCATTGGTAATGAGCATCCCTGGAGCTTAGACTATGTTAATCTAAATACCATTTCACTCTAAAAAAAGAGAAGTAGCTGGTTCTAGGTCTAGGGCAGAGATAATATAAAGCAAACTTGGAACCTCTTACACCACAAGGCAAGGAAATGCTCAAAGACTAGTGAGGGCATGTCTTGATTAGAAGAGGCTTCCATTAGCTAAATCTGGGATAATCTGAGCATCAAAGAAGACCAAAAACAGTAAAGGATTAAAAAGTCAAGTTAAAAATAGAGTCCCTAATGGCACACAAAAGAAATAGAGAGGTAAAAGAGGTGGGGAGAATGATGACAGGAAGAAAAACTCTTCTTGATAGAGGAATGACAGCTAATAATTACAAAGGAGTGAAAGAATTTTCTTAAACTAATCACTTTATCTTCCATAGCCTAATAACTGATTTAGGTGAGAATCATTAATGGATGATAAAACTATTGCTTAAAGGTTGATGGGAAACAGTATATTCACATGGTCTCTAAGTACCCTATGAAATACTTACTAATTTCAAAGAGAATATACCTTCAGAAAGGAGCCATCTGGTCTGCCCTTAACCAAATGATTATATATTTTGCATCACCAGTAGGAAGACAAACTGACCTACTGAGCTTCCTGATGTCATGTAGTAAGTACACATCAACTATGATTCAGCCTCACCAGAAATATTTAATTTAAACCTAATCAAAAGGAAATCATAATACAAATTCATAATGTGAGACATTTACAATGTCATGAAAAACTGAACAAGGTAGAAGGAATGTTCTAGATTTAAAGAGACATGGCAACAAAATATGATGTATGAATCTTGATCATACCCAAAAAAGCAAAAACAGCTATAAAAGTTATTTTATGTACAGCTAGGGAGGGGCAGAGAGAGAGAATCCCAAGCAGGCTCTGAACCACCAGTACAGCTCGAACTCACAAACTGTGAGATCATGACCTGAGTCGAAGTCAGACGCTTAACTGACTGTGCCACACAGGTGCCCCCAAAATTGCATATCTAAATGAAAAGATTTTGAGTTAATAATGACCTTAGAAATCACCTAACTAAACCTCCTCAGTTTGTAGATGAGAAAACTGATTCAGAGATTCAGTGGCTTGTCCAAATTCAACAAATGTTTAGTGCAAAAGCTGTGAAATCTAAAGTATACAATCCATAGTGGTTTCCATTAATCCATTTATTGAGCAACTCCTATATGCCAAGCAGTCCTACTTCCCATTTGAGATGAACCAAGAAGAACATAATAAATGAGGAAATGCATATATAACTCAATCATTACAAATTTCAAATTTAAATTTAAAATTGAGCAAAGGAGAAGGCAGAAATGCTGGCTTTGAAGATGGAGGGGTTCATGAGCCAAGGCACATGGACAGCTACAGAAGCTTGGAGCAGCCTCAGCTGATAGCCAGCTGGGAATGGTGACTGCTCCGATCCACACCTGCAAGGAACTGAATTCTGCCAACCATCTAAATGAGCAAGGTAAAGAATTCTTCCCTGGAGCTAACAGAAAGGAATGCAACCTTAATGACACCTTGATTTTAGCTCAGTGAAACTCACAGTAGATATCTGACCTACAGAACTGTAAAATAATAAATTCGTATTGTTTAAAAAAAAAAAAAAAAACAATGGTTATGGGGCACCTGGGTGGCTCAGTCAGTTGGGCATCCGACTTCGGCTCAGGTCATGACCTTGCGGTTTGTGAGTTCGAGCCCCGCGTCGGGCTCTGGGCTGATGGCTCAGAGCCTGGAGCCTGCTTCCAATTTGTGTCTCCCTCTCTCTCTGCCCCTGCCCCGTTCATGCTCTGTCTCTCTTTGTCTCAAAAATAAATAAAACGTTAAAAAATAAATAAATAAATAAACATTAAAAAAAAATTTTTAAACAATGGTTGGACAAAAATAGGAACCAGGGATTTGTTAGTTCATATAACTGGAAAGGGCAGGTGTGGAGACTTGAAACAGGTCTCAGGTACCACTGGAATAGAACTCAGATTATGTTTACTATTTCTCTTCATATTTTGGCTGTACCTCTCTTTGTATGAGGGTCTCTGTGTTTCTATTTAGAGACAGATTTCCTTCATGTCACAGAGGTTGGATACAGCCACGGAAACTCCAGAACTACTACTCAGCTCAACAACATTAAAGAAAACAGAGGACCTCCCTTTTAGTTTCCATATGTAATATCACATAGAAGGTTACTAATTGTCCCAGATCAGATCATGTTAAAAAAAAAAAAAAAAAAAAAAAAAAGACAAAAAACAAAACCTGGCCTGAGGGTCAGAACGCTGTATTTGGCCAGATTTGGGTCACGTGCAACCCCACTGTCCACTAGTAAGCTGACACATAACTGACAGCCCCATCACTCCTGCCTGCCTACCCCCAACCGCTCCAACCACATGGAGCAAGATAAGGGCAGATTCCCTCAGATGAAGGTGAAAAGGAACGCCAGGCAGACAAAAACAAAAGAAAGAGGTAATAACTACAGTGAGTAAACAACAGGAACAAATTATAAAGGTAAAAATGCATACGAACTATTCAGGAAGTAGTACAAACTCAATTCTGGTAAGGTTCCAGGGAATAATGAGAGAAAAGGTACTTGGGGCTATATTGTGAAAGTTAGTAAAATAGTGAAACGTCAGGCAGAAGAAAGTGGTACCTATTAGGTAGAAAGTGGAGAGCCACCAGCTTTAAAAACAAACACACAATGGCATGATTTAATTTGGGTTGTGGGAAGATTATCAGTCATCAGTGTATAAAAGTGTAGTCCTAGGTCCACCAACATCAGAAATTATATGGGTACTTTGTTAAAAATGCAAAATCCTGAGTCCTACCCAAATTTATCAAATGAGAATCTCTAAAGGTGGGTCACAGATAGCTGCATTAGAAATAAGAACCACAGGGACACCTGGGTGGCTCAGTTGGTTAAGCATCTGACTTTGGGTCAGGTCATGATCTCATGGTTCATGAGTTCAAGCCCCATGTCAGGCTCTGTGCTGACAGCTCAGAGCCTGGAACCTGCTTTAGATTATGTGTCTCCCTCTCTCTCTGCCCCTCACTCACTCACACTCTGTCTCTGTCTCTCAAAAATAAATAAATGTTAGATTTTTTTTCTTTTTTAAAAAAGAAAGAAAGAAGCACCACAGGCATTATTTCTACATTCTAAAAGCTGAGAATAGGGTAGAATTTTAATAGGAAAAATGTTTAACAGTATACATTTCCAAAATGTTTTAGATAATTAAAAACCTCCCACTTAATCCTTATGCATTTTGTCTGTTACTACTAACTAGCAGAGTGATGGGTCAATAATTTAACTGCTCTGAGCCACAGCTACCCAGTCTGTGAAAAGTAAAATTTGTACTAATAATTAATCTCCTTTAACATTATAATACCATGATTTTTAAATCCTGTTTCTTGAAATATTTCTACATCCCTATTCAGTAAAAGGTTAATTCAGCAGGCTTGGGTTGTTACTCAACCCTGCCCATTCCAAAGAAAGGGCAATCCCTCGATGGCCCTGGAAAATAACTTCTGCCTTGGGATATCCTGCCAGATGAGAGGGCTTTTATACACCTCAGGCCTTGGGCCATGTTGCATCAGTTTGGCCTTTGTGAGGCTGGATCCCCATATAAATTTTCCAAAGAAAAATACTGGATACCAAGGCTCAGGAAAGTTTCCCTGGTTCACTACTTTGCACATGTCACACGTCATTGATGGGAGAAAAGAGCATCCAACTACAGCTACACTAAAAGACAACACCTAGAAGCTCATTCCTGGACTTCAGCCATGTGTATTTTCTCAATGCTGATTTTAATCTTCATCCTTCCACTGTAATAAACCATAGCCATGAATATAACAGCCTTTCTGAGTTCTGTGAGCCTTTCTAGCAAATCATCAAATCTGAGGTTGGTCTTGGAGACCCTTGACACAATCAGCATTTCAACATTACACTTTCAGCGTGGTTTCCAATTCAAGTAAGCTTAAATATTGTTTAAATAAAACATTCTGTATTAATTTTTCATTCTGCTGCCCTTCAACTTAATATCTATTAGAAATATATCCTAAAGAAATCATAATGAAATAAAGAAAGCCATATCTTAATTTAAAAGCTAATTGCAGTATAGTAGAAAATTGAAAACAACCTAAAATTTAAATAATCTAGGGATGCTTTACTGAATGATAATATGTCCATTTAGTGGAATAGTTATTAAAATGGCTTAAAAATTTTTTTTAATGTTTATTTATTTTCAAGAGAGACACAGAGCGTGAATGGGGGAGGGGCAGAAAGAGAGGGAGACACAGAATTCAAAGGAGGCTCCAGGCTCTGAGCTGTCAGCACAGAGTCTGATGTGGGGCTTGAACCCATGAACCGTGAGATCATGACCTGAACCAAAGTTGGACACTCAACCTACTGAGTTACCCAGGTGCCCTAAAATGTTTAATTAAAGAACACAACTGTTTCCAAACCGTGTATGCATATAGACAAAAACTAAAAGAGAACATGGACAAACAGGAGATTATTTACTGTAGTGTTCAAAGACTTTTTAAAATTTTTTTAATGTTTATTTATTTTTGACGGAGTGAGACAGAGCATGAGCGGGGGAGGGGCAGAGAGACAGGGAGACACAGAATCTGAGCAGGCTCCAGGCTCTGAGCTATCAGCACAGTGCCCGACATGGGGCTCGAACTCACAGACCGCAAGATCATGACCTAAGCCAAAGTCGGACGCTCAACTGACTGAGCCACCCAGGCGCCCCTCAAACATTTTATACTGATTATTGTTGCTATAATAAAATTGTTTTTATAATAAGTAAATATTTTAAGTGCCAAATTATAAATGTAATTCTCTGGTTCACGGTACTAATTCAATATTCTTAATATGAATAATAAAAATCAAGATCACTGACACCATAAACCATCCACTAACTAAAATAGATATTGTAGGCTCTAGGTGGAACCCAAGTCCCTACACAGGATTAGGAAATAAGAGAGAGGGGCAATATGGAAAACATGCAGTGGAAAGGGATTGGTCACAGGGTCAAACCCACACATTGAGTACCGGCTTTACCTGCCTCTAGCTGTGAAGTCATGAGCAGTCTCCTTCACCTTGCAGAACCTGAGTTTCCTCATTTGTTAAATGGGAACAATAATAAAGGCTTTACAGAGTTACCACCACAATAAATGAGTAAAACACTTAATGCAGTGCCTGCACAAGAAAAAGCTAAATAAATGTTCAGTCTCTGCCTTCTCCCTCAATTCTACGCTCAAAGATTGCAGATGTTAATCTATAAAGTTTTTTAAAGTGCTTTTCCCCTGTGACACCTACTTTCCATATCATATTAATTATGAAGGTATTTATTCTCATGGCATAAAGAATGGTGACCCAATAGATCTGAAGAGAAATCTTAATTTCTAGGTGATTGGTAACACATACATCACTTTTTTTTCACTTAGGTAAGTCAAAAATCCAATTTTGAAAATCAAATAATCTCATCTGAACCTATTACTAATTTTCAAATCCAGAATAAAGCAACTTTAACACAACAAATATTTATCAGAGGCCATTAACGAGTCAAAAACAACAATAAAAATAGAAAAATAATAATAGGTAGGGATCTTACCACAGCCACTGTCACTGCTTTCCAAAAGCTTCTGGGCATTGTATTTTGCTAAGGAATTCAATGATGGAAATTTTTCAAAATTGTTTCTTTCTTTTTAAGTGCAAAACAGAAAATTGTGGTCAAATTGTCTTTCCATGGTTATTTCAAAAGCAAAATAAAATGATAGTGCACAAATATTTTCATGCAGTTTGCAAAGTTGCATAGTGCATCCATCCAGTCTATCTGACATGTTACTCTATGTTTTTGTGTGGGAAGTAATGTCTCTTACCAAAGCATGCTCTTTATTTGGTCAAACAGAAGATTCGGAGAAAAACAAGTAAGGCAATCTTCATTTTCTTACTAGTGGGAGTCAAGTCTGCATTGAAGAAATATTTGTCATGCTCACCACATTTTTGTTATATACTTGTCTCACAGAGCCAGTGTACAACTTTGAAGAAAGAAGAATAGCTGCTGTGTATAATGCTGGAAAAATACTCCCTGCTATCCAACTTCCCTCCTACAGAATAGCCAGGCCAATCTTTCTGAAACATAACTTTGAATTCTGAATCTTGCTCAAAATTTCCAAAAGTCTTCCTTTTGTCTTTTGCCTGACAGCCAGGCTGTCCAGCCCACCTTTAGTGACTGCTCCCACCAAAAGCCCCCCAATAACAAGGCCAAACTAGTCCACCTCTGTACTTTGCTCATCCTGCTACAACTGCTTAGAATGACTTTTGTCTAAATCCTAAGCATCTGTCAACACCCAGCTCAAGCCCTATCTCATTCATAACACCTTTCCTAGTCCTTGTGGTTCACACATTAGCTCTGTCTGAATGCCCATAGCAGCTTTTGCATGAACTCTTCTTTTGGTATTTAATAAAATACTCTCTTCTACCCTTGCCATGTCTTTTTATGATTCACCTTCTACTGCAGCTGTCGGAAAATGCAAGTGTATACCACTCCCTCCTTTGTTAATAAAATGTTTCCCCCACCCCCACCCGTGTGGACTTTGGGGTTTGACTTGCTTTGACCAATGAAATAGTTGGTATGTAACACTTCCAAACAGAAGCTTTTAAAGGAATTGCAATATTCCAAAAGTCTCCTAGCTCTTGTGCCCTCCACCTTCAGAAAAGCATGTTGTGCATAAAGTTTTCCTTTAGTTTAGGTCCTAAAATAAGGAGATATGTGGAGGAAATTCAGCCTGCAGTTTGTAGAACAATCACAACATCCAACCAGTAGCTGACAGTATGGACCTGAACAAGAAATAAATATTTATTATTGTGAACTGCCGAGAATTTGAGATTGCTTATCACATAGTGAAAGACAACTGATATAATAACTATTATTTCATAGGTACTATGTCCTATATCCACAATATCTCATCTAACCAACACAATAATCCTGTGTTAGCATACTTTATTATCCCCATTTTACACATGAGAAAATGAGAATAAGAGAGGTAAAGTAACTAATCCAAAACACACAATGCTGTAAAATTCTAGAATCAGACACATTTAGCTTTGAAGTTAGATTCCGTCACTTACTGAATATAGTATCATAGGCATAATATAATCTCACTGGAACTCAGTCACATATATAATAAAGATAATGCTTAAGTTCTTCTCACTGTACTTCTAATGGCTGTTGGGAGGACTAAATTAAATAATGTGAATGACCAAATAATTTAATAAATTAGTGAGTTTTAATTTATGTCACCTCTAAATTAGGCCCTGAGATAAAGACTTGGTGTGGGTAGTTTAGGAAGCACATGTAACAAAGTGGGGGAAATGAGGTGGAGAATGAGAAAAGTGAATAAAATGATTAGGTTACTATTTGGGGAAATGGGCTCAATCCCACAAAGATAGGTATATGTGGAATATGTATCAGATGGTCAAGTAAGTTCCTATCAGGCCCAACCCTTTCACAAATAACAACAACAAACCCCAGACCGAAAAAAAAAAAAAAAAAAAAAAAAGAAAAGTCACTGGAAAGTGAACCAAAAAAGTGAACAAGTGGATTTTAGAAGAATCAAAACTTGGAAGAAGGTTCAAAAGAGATGAGTTTCCCATCATTATAGATTTTATCCTGAGGGCAGGGTAACATTAGCACTAAACAGTGTGCCTAAAATCTAATACAAAACAGTCTTTCTGGCCTGAAAATCAGAGGATGCAATTTAGAGCAGCCACAGATCCTGGTAAGTTGGGACAAATAAGTCAACCAGAAAGGAAGAGCCCTGAATTCCATTTATAAACTCTTCCCAAGTCTCTGAACCACACATGAATGGGGTGGAATCCAATACCTCAGCTAAGGACAAAAGGAATGAACAAAAAACTTGAGCTGCTGCCCAAGAAAAAAGTGTTTACAGTTTAAATTTGGCCAGTTAATTTTCCACTTAAAAATATGATTAACAATCTTTGGAGAAATATAGAGTATTCACTACATAACATTCTACAATGTCCAAGATATAATCCAAAATTGCTCAATTTATAAAAAATCAGAGAAGTGTGGCCCATTTTCAACAGACAAGATTATTAACCAAGACCAATCCCAAAATGATCTAGATGTTCAAATTAGCAGACATGAATTTTAAAGCAGATTTTGTAGTTCTGCTCATTGAAATAAAAGAGAATATTCCTGTATTAATAAAAACAAAGAATCGCAGCATAAAAAATAGAAACTATTTTTTTTTAATTTTTTTTTTAACGTTTATTTATTTTTGAGACAGAGAGAGACAGAGCATGAACGGGGGAGGGGCAGAGAGAGAGGGAGACACAGAATCGGAAGCAGGCTCCAGGCTCTGAGCCATCAGCCCAGAGCCCGACGCGGGGCTCAAACTCACGGGCCGTGAGATCGTGACCTGAGCCGAAGTTGGCCGCTTAACCGACTGAGCCACCTAGGCGCCCCAATAGAAATTATTTTTAAAAGGAACCAGAAGAAAAATCATGAACTGATAAAAATGCACTTTTGAAAATAAAATCTCAATGAGCAGGCTTAACATCACATTGGATGTGATAGAAGAAAGAATAAGTGAACTTGAAGATAGGTCAATAGAAATTATCCAATCTGAAGGACAAAAATTTTTTTGTTTTATATTATCAAATCTCAAAACACTTTAGGACAATAACAGAAGTCTAACATACATGAATCAGAATCCCCAAAGGGAAGCACAGAAAGAGAAGGGGAGAAAAAATATTTGAAATATAATGGCCAAAATCTTCCAAATTTAGTAAAGGACAAAAATTTACAGATTCAAGATGCTCAACAGGAGAAATGCAAAGAAAACCACACCCGGACACATCATAGGCAAGCTGCTACAAAGCAATGATAAAGAGAAAAATTTTAAAGCAGTCAGAGAAACAATGATACATTGCCAATAGGGGCATAACTATTTGACTATGAACTGAGTTCTCATCAGAAACTTATAGAGATCAGAAGACAGTAAAACAATGTTTAAAGTGCTGAAAGAAAAAAAAAACTATCAATTCATAAGTCTATATCTTTCTTGATATACTTGAAAATGTCTTTCAAGTATAAAGTTAAAATAAAGATATTTTCATGTAACAGAAAACTGAAAGAACTGTACTACAAGAAATGCAAAAAAAAAAAAAAAAGCAAAACTAAATTTCTGTGGGCTAAAAAAAAGTGAAACCAGTGGAAACTCAAATCTTCAAGAAGAAATTAGGAGCTTCAGAAATGATTACTTATAGATAAATATAAGAGACTATTTTTCTTCTTTTAAAACATAGGACTATTGGGACACCTGGGTGGCTCAGTCAGCTAAGCATCTGACTCTTGATTTCAGCTCAGGTCAAGTTCTCACAGTCATGAAATGGAGCCCCATATCGGGCTCTGTGCTGACAATGCACAGCCTGTTTGGATTCTCTCTCTCTCTGTCTGTCTGCCCCTCGCCTGCTCATGCTTTCTCTGTCTCTCAAAATAAATAAACATACATTTAAAAAAATGACTCTCTTAAGCAAATATAATATTGTCTTGTGCAATTTACAATATATGTAGATGTAAATCTTACAACATCTGTAGCATAAAAGATTGAAAAGGATCTATAAATTTGCATGGGTACTACATTTTTTTTAAGTTTTAATTTATTTTCTTTGAGAGAGAGAGAGACAGCGAGTGTGGTAGGGGCAGAAAGAGCAAGAAAGAGAGAATCCCAAGCAGGCTCCATGCTGGAGCCCAATGTGGGGCTTGATCTCACAAACCATAAGATCATGACCTGAGCCAAAACCAAGAGTTGAATATTCAACCAACTGAGCCATCCAGGCACCCCGGTTTTGACATTTTTATGTCAAGCAGATACCTATATATCATGACCTATTTACATAATATATATATATGCATATATATAATATACATATATATACATATACATATATAATGCAAAGAGTTCTAGCCAAAAAGTTGATAAGAAAATAAATTTTTTATACATTTTATTTAATGTTTATTTAAATTTTTTTTTATGTTTATTTATTTTTGAGAGAGAGAGAGAGTGTGTGAGCAGGGGGAGGGCAGAGAGAGAGGTAAACACAAAATCTGAAGTGGGATCCAGTCTCTGAGCTGTCAGCATAGAGCCCATCATGGGGCCTGAACTCACAAACCATGAGATCATGACCTAAGCTGAAGTCGGATGCTAAACCGACTGAGCCACCCAGGCATCCCTTTAATGTTTATTTATTTTTCAGAAAGAGAGAGAGAGTGAGAGACAGAGTGCAAGTGGGGGAGGGGCAGAAAGAAAAGCAGACACAGAATCTGAAGCAGGCTCCAGGCTCCAAGCTGTCAGCACAGAGCGTGATGCAGTGCTCGAACTCACAAGCTATGAAATCATGACCTAAACTGAAGTTGGATGCTTAACCACCTGAACCACCCAGCAGCACTAAAATAAAATTTTTTTAAATATTCAAATAATCAAAAAAAAGCAGACAAGGAAGAACAGAGGAATAATAGAGAACACAAACAGAAAATAATAAAATAGCATCCCTAAGTCCAACCACATCAATAATTACATTAAATGTTAATGAACTAAATACTCCAATTAAAAGGCACAGCTTGCTAAAATGAATAAAAAAGTAAGACCCAACAATCTTCTGTCTACAGGAGATATACATTAAATATAAAGGCACAGGTTGAAAGGAAATGGAAGGAAAAGATATGCCATACAAATAATAATCATGAGAAGACTAGAGTGGCTATATTAATATTGGACAAAATAGACTTCAAAAAGCATCCCACCAGAGAACAAGGAAGGTAAAGTCACCTCTGCTTTCACTGGAACAAGCACTTTTGGTACAGAGGAAAGTGCTCAGAAAGAAAAACAGTGATAGACATAGTGTCAAAAACTGTGTGCTGCTGTAGGTGAATTTAGTTGAGCCAAGGGGATGTGAAGAGGCTATCAGTGGCATCTACTACAAAGTGAATGAATAAATCAATTAATAAATAGTGGTCTCATAGCCATTGCAGTATACAATGAGTTGTATAGAGACAGTGCTGTGGCAAGTGAGAGCCAGACAGGCACCTGGTGACTGTGCCTCACTGAGGAAAATAAACATGGACAGAGGAGATCCTTAGAAGCCAAGAGGCGAATGTCATCATGTGCATTTTTTTATATGAAATTTATTGTCAAATTGGTTTCCATACAACAGCCAGTGCTCATCCCAACAGGTGCCCTCCTCAATGCCCATCATGTGCATTATTTATGCAAACTCTGGGGGGAGCACAAGAGGAAGAACCCAGATGCTTCAGTCAGCTTCTCAGAGTTTCTAAGAAGTGCTCAGAGAGGTGGAAGACTATGTCTGCTAAACAGAAAGAAAAGTTAAAGAAGACATGAAAAAGGCAGACAAGGCCCATTACAAAAGAGAAATGAAAACTTATTACCTGCCCCCCTTACAGGGGAAACAAAAAAGAATTTCAAGGATCCCAAGGCACCCAAGAGGTCTCCTCTGGCCTTTTTCTTGTTTTTTTCTGAGAATCACCCCAAAATCAAAGGAGAACATCCTGGCCTATCCATTGGTGACATTGCAAAGAGACTGGGAGAGATGTGGAATAATAACACTGCAACAGATGACGAGCAGCCTTACAAAAAGAAGGCTGCTAAGCTGAAGAAAACTATGGAAAAGATACTGCTGCATACTGAGCTAAAAGAAAACCTGATGCAGCAGCAAAAATGGAAGTCATCAAGGCCAAAAAAAGTAAGAAGAAGAAAGAAAAGGAGAAAGACAAGGAAGATGAAGGAGATGAGGAGAAAGAAGATGAAGAAAATGCAGATGAAGAAGATGATGATGATGAATAAGTTGGTTCTAGTGCAGTTTTTTTTTCTTGTCTACAAAACATTTAACCCCCTTGTACACAACTAATACCTTTTAAAGAAAAAAAATTGAAATGTAAGGCTGTGTAAGATTTGTTTTTAAACTGTACAGTGTCCTTTTTTGTATAGTTAACACACTACCAAGTATGTCTTTAGGTAGCCCTGTTCTGGATGTATTTTCAGCAACCACTAACTTTGGTACAGTACAGGGGTTAAAATCGGTATGGAAATTTAAAGCAGGTTCTTACTGGTACATGGTAGAAACTACTTATGTAGGGAGATGGTAGTTTTTTGATCTTCAGTTGTCTCTGATGCAGCTTATGTGAAACAATTGTTGTTCTATTAACTGAATACCACTTTGTAATTACAAAAAAAATGTTGCAGCTATTTTGTTGACATTTTGAATGTTTCTAAATAAATACAAATTTTTATTAAGAGAAAAATAATGGTCTCAGCAAAATAAGACAAACAGAAAACTTTTCTGCTACAAACATTTAGAAATAGTAGACAAATGTAATAAACATTTTTTAATGCACAGTCAAGTTCCACAAAAAAGGACCAGAAACAAAAAATCCAAGTGGCAATCAAATGACCTGATGCTACAGCTAGAGGGAAGGGAAGGAAATTTGCAGGTGGACAAGAATAGATTTTACAACTCAGCAGGGTCTTGACTTAATTGATTGACAGAAAAAGTCCAGGTCCCATAGTTACAAGATGGTCTCCTTTCTACTAACAGACATTCTTGACCTCTCATTCATTCTTTAAAGCCCTACCCAATTGGGAAAAGATTCTGTGTCTGTCATGTTTCTTTCTACTATAAGCAATGAAAACTGAGTTGCGAATGGGGAAAAGTGAGCGAGGAGGAAGAGGGAATTCCTGACTATGTAAATGAGACTTAAGGCCTTCTTTCTGGATTCCACACTCAAATGATGTCAATATGACCTGTTCTTGATCCATCTCTCAACTTTTCTTTCCTGTATGTTGCTTTCTACATGGAGATTTATTCCACCTCATAGCAAGATGGCAATCAGCATCTCTAAGCTTACTGTTCTACTGCTTCTTGTCCAACAAATAAGAAAGCTTCTTTTTCACTGTAGACAAACAAAACTTCTGACTCTGTTTAGTGTAAATGGGTGACATGCCCATTCCTAACCAATCACTTCAGAGATGTAATATTTTGGGGGAAGGGAGAATGCAATATTTTGATTTTCCAGTTAAATCATATTCCCACTCCTAGAACACAGGATGGAATCACCCACTTAAGCTATTGTAGGAGATACTTTGGTACCCCCTTGTCCCTCTTCTTATTTCATTTTCAGCTGTGATAGAAACTTCTGTGCATGCTGAATCCACCCCTCCTCAACCACCAGCCCCATGTTTCTCTACTTTTCTGCCCACTGCTTTCTAAAGTTTGAAAAGTTTGCTCAATCCACACACAGGCACAGGCCAAAAGGGCAGAGGAATTAATGTCCCTGGTGGCAACATTCAATCAATCAGAGATGAGGATAGAAAATAATTACAGATATTACAAACCTCCAGTTCCCCAACCTTCTATCCACTTGGGACAGGTCAAGCCTTACCATCTACTCTAAAGAAATTCCTAAGAGTCTTTTACACTTTCTGGCCAGAGTGCCAAAAGGTGACAAAACTTGGATACTGATTCAGCTCCTTTTTTTCCCCTCTCTTCCTTTTTTTTTTCAAAAGTAATACAAGTTTTAGGGCATCTGGGTGGCTCAGTCAATTGGGCATCCAACTTTGGCCCAGGTCATGATCTAGCAGTTAGTGAGTTCAAGCCCTGCACTGGGCTCTGTGCTGACAGCTCTGAGCCCAGAGCCTGCTTCAGATTCTGTGTCTCCCTCTCTCTCTGCCTCTCCCCTGCTTGCACTCTGTCTCACTCTCTGTCTCTCAAAAATAAATAAGCATTAAAAATTTTTGTAATAAAAAATTTTTAAAAAGTAATACAAGTTCAAATTCATCAACTCTTTATTCTTCTGAGAATTACTTCCATAAACAATACCCTGCCACCCTTTAGCTACTTGTACATCATGTACCGCCTCCCAAAGTTTCTGTCCTCCTCTCTGTCAGAATTAGTTTTGAGTACAAAGGCTCTATTCAGGTTACCTTGATTTTATTACCTTTTGATTAATATCCCCAACCAAAAGCTCCAAAGCAGTACAGTATAACATTATCTTCCATTCCCCTCTCCAACCTTAGACTTTATGTTGTATAGGATCCAGAGAATGACCATGAGCACAAACAGTACAGGAATTTGTATTGTTTTCTTAACCAGTAGCCAACTTTAATCTATTCAAGAATCTCTTTCACCTACCCCAAAACATTCTATACTTCTTTTGTTTGGTTAAAATCCCTCTGTAAGAAAAATGAACTATTGGGACCTCATGAAGATAAAAAACTTCTGCACTGCAAAGGAAACAACAAAACTAAAAGGCAACCGACAGAATGGGCAAAGATATTTGCAAATGACATATCAGACAAAGGGCTAGTACCCAAAATCTATAAAGAACTCACCAAACTCCACACCCGAAAAACAAATAATCCAGTGAAGAAATGGGCAGAAGACATAAATAGACACTTCTCTAAAGAAGACATCCAGATGGCCAACAGGCACATGAAAAGATGTTCAACGTCACTCCTCATCAGGGAAATACAAATCAAAACCACACTGAGATACCACCTTACACTGGTCAGAGTGGCTAAAATGACAATCAGGAGACTATAGATGCTGGAGAGGATGTGGAGAAACGGGAACCCTCTTGCACTGTTGGTGGGAATGCAAACTGGTGCAGCCGCTCTGGAAAACAGTGTGAAGGTTCCTCAAAAAATTAAAAATAGATCTACCCTATGACCCAGCAATAGCACTGCTAGGAATTTACCCAAGGGATACAGGAGTGCTGATGCATAGGGGCACTTGTACCCCAATGTTTATAGCAGCACTTTCAACAATAGCCAAATTTCAACAAGAGCCTAAATGTCCATCAACTGATGAAAGGATAAAGAAGATGTGGTTTATATATACAATGGAATACTACCTGGCAATGAGAAAGAATGAAATATGGCCTTTTGTAGCAATGTGGATGGAACTGGAGAGTGTGATTCTAAGTGAAATAAGTCATACAGAGAAAGACAGATACCATACGTTTTCACTCTTATGTGGATCCTGAGAAACTTAACAGAAGACCATGGGGGAGGGGAAGGAAAATAAAATAGAGGGAGGGAGCCAAAGCATAAGAGACTCTTAAAAACTGAGAATAAACTGAGGGTTGATGGGGGGATGGGAGAGAGGGGAAAGTGGGTGATGGGCATTGAGGAGGGCACCTGTTGGGATGAGCACTGGGTGTTGTATGGAAACCAATTTGACAATAAATTTCATATTAAAAAATTTTTCTAAATAAATAAAATGAAAAATTATCTTTTTTTCGTGAAAAAATAAAAATAAAATAAAATAAAACAAAATAAAATAAAATAAAATCCCTCTGTAGGAAACATTCCTGCTTCAAACGTGTTAATCTCCCTCTTTAACCAGAAAAATGTAAACAATCTCTTACCAAACATTTTCTTGCATCTTACATTTTCTGGATCATAGCCTAATCCATCAAATGTATGGGTATGTAAGCTTGTTAAGAATGACATATCTGTGCTGCCAGCTTTGGGACTAGATCAACTCAAGGTCCCAAAGAAGTTCCCACTGAGTATATTCCTTCTGCTAACTTAAACACGCAAGCTGCACCAAACTGCACTTCACTCCAATACCATGCTAATACCAGCATGGTTATATCTCATGTCTCAAAAGTTAACTTGTGCCCAGGTTTTTGTGTGTACTATCACAGGAACAGATGGCACTTTCCTCCTCCAACACTGCTAGATAATTCCTACTAAAGTCATTCCTTAGAATAAACTTCTACCAGCATAGAGCACAATTCCCGAACAATTACTTAAGACAAAAGAAACACTTTCTGGGTAAAGAGGATTGGGAGATATAGGCTTCCAGTTATGGAATGAATAAGTCATGGGAATAAAAGGTATAGCATAAGAAATACAGTCAATAATACTGTAATAGCATTATATGATAACAGATGGTAGCTACACTTGCAGAAAGCATAGCATGATGTATAAACTTGTCAAATCACTATGCTGTACACCTGAAACTACTGTAACATGCATCAACTATGCTCAATAAAAAGAAAGAAAAAAAAAGATTTTCTAATTCATTGTCCCAGCACATTGTGACAAAGGTAAAATCATGACTCTTGTGCAAATATGTACAATAAATATGTATCAAATATTTCACTTAACATACTAATTAATGAGAGAATTATTAAGATGTTACAACCAGTTCAAAGGAGAAGCCAAAGAGCAGGCATCCATATAAGCAATCAAGAATGCTGAAATGGGGGCACCTGGCTGGCTCAGTTGGTGGAGCATGCGACTCTTGATCTCAGGGCTGTGGCTTCGAGCCCTACGTTGAATGTAGACATTACTTAAAAATAAAGTCTTTTTTTAAAAAATGCTAAAATGAATTCACTAATAGATGCAAAATTGACCTCTACTAGAAAAAAAAAATTTTTTAAGTTTATTTTAATCACCCAGTACTCACCACAAGTGCATTCCTTAATTCCTATCACCTATTTGACTTATCCCCTCACCCACCTTCCCTCTGATAATCATTAGTTTGTTCTCTTTAGTTAAGAGTCTGTTTCTTGGTTTTTCTCTCTCTCTGTCTCTTTTTCCCCTTTGCTCATTTGTTTTCTTTCTGAAATTCCACACCAGTGAAATCATATGATACTTGTCTTTAACTGACTTGTGTCAGCGTTATATTCTCTAGCTCCATCCATGTTGTTGAAAATGGCAAGATTTCATTCTTTTTTTATGGCTGAGTAATATCCCACTGTGTGTATAAACCACATCTTCTTTATGCATTCATCAGTTAACGGACACAGGGCCTGCTTCCATGTCTTGGCTATTGTAAATAATGCTGCTATAATGCTGCATCATAGGGATGCATGTATACCTTTAAATTAGTGTTACCCATCTTCTTTGGGTAAATACCCACTAGTGTGATTGCTGGATCATAGGGTAGTTCTATTTTTAACTTTTTGAGAAAACTCCATACAGTTTTCCAGAGTGCTTGCACCAGTGGGCATTCCCACCAACAGAGCAAGAGGGGTTTTTTTGTTTTGTTTTGTTTTTCTTCCACATCCTCACCAACATCTGTTGTTTCTTGTGTTTTTTATTTTAAGCATTCTGACAGGGGTGAGGTGATAGCTCATTGTTGTTTTGATTTGCATTTCCCTGATGATAAGTGATGTTGAGCATCTTTTCATGTGTCAGCCATCTGTCATTTTTTTTAATTTTATTTTTTATTTTTTTAAATTTACATCCAAATTAGTTAGCATATAGTGCAACAATGATTTCAGGAGTAGATTCCTTGATGTCCCTTACCCATTTAGCCCATCCCCCCTCCCGCAACCCCTCCAGCAACCCTCAGTTTGTTCTCCATATTTATGAGTCTCTTCTGTTTTGTCCCCCTCCCTGTTTTTACATTATTTTTGTTTCCCTTCCCTTATGTTCATCTGTTTTGTCTCTTAAAGTCCTCATATGAGTGAAGTCATATGATTTGTGTCTTTCTTTGACTAATTTCACTTAGCATAATACCTTCCAGTTCCATCCACATAGTTGCAAATGGCAAGATTTCATTCTTTTTGATTGCCAAGTAATACTCCATTGTATATATATATAAAACCACATCTTCCTTATCCATTCATCCATCGATGGACATTTGGGCTCTTTCCATATTTGGGCTATTGTTGATAGTGCTGCTATAAACATAGGGGTGCATGTGTCCCTTCAAAACAGCACACCTGTATCCCGTGGGTAAATGCCTAGTAGTGCAATTGCTGAGTTGTAGGGTAGTTCTATTTTTAGTTTTTTGAGGAACCTCCATACTGTTTTCCAGAGTGGCTGCACCAGCTTGCATTCCCACATCCGTATGTCTTCTTTGGAGAAACATCTGTTCATGTTTCCCATTTTTTAATTGGATTTTTTGGATTTTGGGTATTGGGTTTTATAAGTTCTTTATATATTTTGGATACTAAACCCTTTATCGGATATGTCATTTAAAAATATCTTCTCCCATTCCACAGGTTGCTTTTTGGTTTTGTTGATCATTTCCTTCACTGTGCAAAAGCTTTTTATTTTGATGTAGTCCCAATAGTTTATTTTTGCTTTTGCTTCCCTTGTGTCAGGTGACTTATCTAGGAAAAAGTTGCTATGGCTAATGTCAGAGAAATTACTGCCTGTGCTCTTTTCTAGGATTTTCATGGTTTCAGGTCTCACAATTAGGTCTTTAATCCATTTTGAATTTATTTTTGTGTATGGTGTAATAAAGTGGTCCAGGTTCATTCTTTTGCATGTTGCAGTTTTCCCAACACCATTAGTTGAAGAGACTGTCTTTTTCCCATTGGATATTCTTTCCTGCTTTATCAAAGATTAATTGGCCATATAATTGTGAGTTTATTTCTGGGTTCTATACTCTGTTCTGTTGATCTATATGTCTATTTTCATGCCAATACCATACTGTTTTGATTACTACAGCTTTGTAATATAACTTGAAGTCCAGAATTGTGATGCTTCCAGCTTTTTCTTTTTCAAAATTGCTTTGGCTATTCAGGATCTTTTGTGGTTCCATACAAATTTTAAGATTGTTTGTTCTGGTTGTGTGAAAAATGCTAGTGGTATGTTGGAAGGGATTGCATTAAATCTGTAGATTGCTTTGTGTAGTATAGACTTTTTAACAATATTTTTCTTCAAATCCATGAGCATGGGACATCTTGCTATGTCTTTGTATCATCTTCAGTTTCTTTCACCAGTGCTGTATAGTTTTCAGAATACAGGTCTTTGAACTCTTTAGTTAGGTTTATTCCTAAGTATCTTATTACTTTTGGTGCAATTGTAAATGGGATTATTTTCTTAATTTCTCTTTCTGATGCTTCATTATTGGTGTATAGAAATGCAACAGCTTTTTTAACATTGATTTTGTATCCTGTGACTTTACTGAATTCATTTATCAATTCTAGCAGTTTTTGGGTAGAGTCTTTTGGGTTTGCTAGATATAGTACCATGACATCTGCAAAAAGTGAAAGTTTTACTTATTCCTTACCAATTTGGTTGCGTTTTGTTTCTTTTTATTGTCTGATTGCTGTCGCTAGGACTTCCAGTACGATGTTGAATAAAAGTGCTGAGAATGGACATCCTTGTCTTGTTCCTGACCTTAGGGGAAAGGGTCATGGTTTTTCCCTATTGAGGATGATGTTAGCTATAGGTTTTTCCTATATGGCCTTTGTTACATGGAGGGTTTTTATCAAGAATGGATGTTGTACTTTGTCAAATGCTTTTCTGAGTCTATTGAAATGATCATATGGTTCTTATCCTTTCTCTTATTGATGTGACATCTTGTTTGATTGACTTGAAACTATTGAACCACCTTTGCAACCCAGGAATAAATCCTACTTAATTGTGGTGAATAATTATTTTATTAATTGTATTAAATTTTTAAATAGTTTTTTATTATTGGATTCAGTTTGCTAATATTTTGTGGAGGATTTTTGTTGTTTACATTCATCACAGATAATGGACTGTAGTTCCCTTTTTTTGTGGTGTCTTTATCTGGTTTTGGTATCAGGGTGATACTGGCCTCATAGGATGAATTTGGAAGTTTTCCTTCCCTTTCTACTATTTGGGATAGTATGAGGAGAATAGATATTAACTCTTCTTTAAATGTTTTGTAGAATTCATATGTGAAGCCATCTGGTCCTGGGCTTTTGTTTGTTGGGAGTTTTTTGATTACTGATTCAATTTCTTTGCTGGTAATCAGTTTGTTCAAATTTTCTATTTCTTGCTGTCTCAGTTTTGGTAAGTTATACATTTCTAGGATTTTATCCATTTCTTCTAGTTGTCCAATTTGTTGGCATACAGGTTTTTTTGTAATATTCTCTTATAATTGTTTAGATTTCTGTGATGTTTGTTGTTACTTCTCCCCTCTTATTTGTGATTTAAAAAATATATTTGAATTGCTGTTTTCTAAAATTGCAGAGTTGTGAAATCGCTCATTTAAAGAAAATAAAAGGTGGGGGTGCCTGGGTGGCTCAGTTGGTTAAGTATCCAACTCTTGATTTCAGCTCAGATCATGATCTCATGGTTTGTGGGTTCAAGCTATGCATGGGGCTCTGCACTGACAGCATGGAGCCTGCTTGGGATTCTCTCTCTCTCTCTCTCTCTGCCCCTCCCCTGTGCTCACTCTCTCCCTCTCTCTCAAAATAGATAAATAAACACTATTTAAAAAAGAAAAGGTGAAAAACCCTGTAGAAAAAGATAACTTGGGAAGGTACACTAGACAACACCTAGTATTTATTGAAAATAAACCCAGTAATCTCTTTTTTTTTTTTTGCCCAATTCAAAGATTTTCTCTAACGATCTCCCTTGCCCCCTTTATAATCATAATAATCTCAAAATTTATTTTTGTACACATAAAAAAGAGCTAGTCTCAGTAGTTTTGGCTTAATTATTTATAAAGATGCAACAAGTATTAATTAACCTTACAGGCCTCCTTGAGATTGCTTCACAAATCTGTAGTCATATGGTATTGAACAGTACTAAGACCACCACATTAACTTCTGCCTGGAAGTTTTCATAAGGAATCTTGAACTGAACTTCTAAAAGCCTCTCTTTTGCTATCCTGAAACTATGAAACAAAGCCCAGGAAATTTTTTTTTTTTACCACATTACACCTGCAGTATCTATGAGTTCGGTGAATCTCTTTCTTGAGGTCCCAAATATTATCTTAGGTTCCCGGCCTAAGTAACCTTCCTTATCAACTATGACTTAGGATACTATAAACTAGGCACAAAGCTAAGTTTCCTTGGAGGGTTTTGTAGGCATTTCTTCCATAAATAAAGTTAACTTATTTTCCTTAAAGTGGCTTATCATACTTGATTAAGTAAGCATCATTTTCAAAAATGACATTCTAGCTAGGGCCTTTGTTGCATAATTTGTCTAATTACATTCTGGTAAAGAAGAGGATGGGGGTGACTGGCTGGCTTATTTGGTAGAACATGTGGCTATTGAGCTCAGGGTCATAGGGTCAAGCCCCAAGTTGGGCATGCAGCCCACCTAAAAAAAAGAAAAAGAAGAGGATAGTCTTCTTCTTTTTTTTTTCTAAGTATGGTCGTTTATTTATTTATTTTTAAGTAATCTCTGTGCCCAATATGGGGCTCGAACTCATGACCCCAAGATCAAAAGTCACATATTCTACCAACTGAGCCAGCCATGCACTCCAAGAGAATAGATTCTTATCAAATACATGCAAACAATATTTTTCCATGAAAAGTAAGGAGATTCAGTAAAGTTTTTATTGCATTTTTTAACCTTATTTTATTTTTTTGGGGGGGGGAGGATATAAGTCATATATATGCTATTTCAAAATATGCGATTCAGCAGCTCTGGATATTCACAAAGTTGTGCAACCATCACCACCATCTAATTCCATAATACTTTCATCACTCCAAAAAGAAACACCTTATCTATTAGTACTTGCTCTCCTTTTCCCTCACCTCCAGCCCCTGGCAACAACTAATCTGCTTCTGTTTCTAAATATTGCCTATTTTGTACATTTTATATAAATTGAATCATATAATATGTAGCTTGCTCTGTCTGACTTTACCACAATATTTACCATAATATTTTCAAAGTTCATCTTGTTGTAGCATGAATCCATATTTCCTTTTCATGTAGCTGAATATACCATTGCATAGATATACTACATTTTGCTTATCCATTCATCAATTAATGGACATTTAGGCTGTTTCTACTTTTTCACTATTATGAATAACACTATTATGAATACCTGTACCCAAGTGTTTGTATGTACAGTTGTCTTCATTTCTCTTGGGTATATACCTAGGGGTAGAATTTCTAGGTCATTTTATAACTCTATGTTTAGCTTTTCAAGGAATTTCCAAACTGTTTTCCAATGATGCACCATTTCACATTCCCACCAGCAGAGCATGATGGTTCCAATTCCTCTATATTATCACCAACACTTGTCATTATCTGTCTTTTTTATTATATCCAGTGAGTGTGAAGTGGTACCGTATAGTAAATCTGATTTGCATTTCCCCAATATTGATGTTGATCATACTGAACATCTTTAATAGCCATTTATATATCACATTTGGAGAAATATCTGTCTATTCAGATCTTTTGTCTATTTGTAATTGGGTTGACTTTTTATTGTTGAGTTGTAAGAAAATTTTTATACTCTGGATAATTAGACCTTTATCAGATGTATGATTTACAAATATTTTCTCCCTTTCTTTGGATTGTCTTTTCACTTTTTTGGGTCCTTGAAATCACAATCAGTTTTAATTTTGATAAACTCCAACTTAGGTATTTTTTCTTTTATTGCTTGTGTTTTTGATGTCATATCTAAGAAACCATTGCCTAATCCAAAGTCATAAAGATTCCCTACCTATGTTTTCTTCTACTAGTCTTATAGTTTTAGTTCTCAGTAAGTTTTTAATTCAAATAGGGTGTCCATGAGGATCAGATATCATTTTTAAATATTTCATTTCATTTAACTTACAACAGCACAATCTAATAAATTATGAATTAGAGATAGGGCTAACCCTATCTTTAAGAAGAGAGATAAAGAGTTTCCTCCTATGTCCAGTAAGTAGAACATGAAAACAATGATATTCTATTATTTCATTTAAAAACAAAATTTCTCGTTTGAGGGGAGGAAGATGGCGGCATAGGAGGACTCTGGGCTCACCGCGTCCTGCTGACCACTTAGATTCCACCCACACCTGCCTAAATAACCCAGAAAACCACCAGAAGACTAGCAGAATGGATTCTCTGGAGCCAAGTGCAGATGAGAGGCCCACGGAAGAGGGTAGGAAGGGCGGAGACGTGGTGCGCGCTACACGGACTGGCGGGAAGGAGCCAGGGCAGAGGGGCAGCCCGCTGGCCAAGCAGAGACCCCGAGTCTGGCTGGCAAAAGTGGAGGGGTCGGACGGAGAGTGTTCGGACAGCAAGCGGGACTTAACATCTGGAAGGTTATAAGTTAACAGCTCTGCTCGGAGAGCAGGAGGTCTGGAGGACAACAGGAGGGAGAGTTGTTGAGCCCCGGATGACAGAGCCCAGCTTGGCGGGGAACAAAGGCGCTCACCAGCGCCATCTCCCTCACCCATCCCCCAGCCAAAATCCCAAAGGGAACCAGTTCCTGCCAGGGAACTTGCTTGCACCTCGCTAACACCCAACGCCATGCTTCTGCGGATCCATCCCTCTGGCAGGTCTGACTCACTCCCGGTGCCGCAGGGCCCCTCCTGAAGCAGATCACCAAAGGAAAAGCGAACTGAGCCTGCCCCTCCCGCCCCTGTGCACCTTGCCCATCCACCCCAGCTAATATGCCAGATCCTCAGCACCACAAGCCTAGCAGTGTGCAAGTAGCCCAGACGGGCCATGCCACCCCACAGTGAATCCCGCCCCTAGGAGAGGGGAAGAGAAGGCACACACCAGTCTGACTGTGGCCCCAGTGGTGGGCTGGGGGCAGACATCAGGTCTGACTGCGGCCCTGCCCACCAACACAAGTTATTCAAGAGGGCAGAGGGGAAGTGCCCTGCAGTTCTATCCAAAATGACGAAATGGGAGAATTCCCCTCAAAAGAATCTCCAGGAAATAACAACAGCTAACGAACTGATCAAAAAGGATTTAAACGATATAACAGAAAGTGAATTTAGAATAATAGTCATAAAATTAATTGCTAGGCTTGAAAACAGTATAGAGGACAGCAGAGCATCTATTGCTACAGAGATCAAGGGACTAAGGAACAGTCAGGAGGAGCTTAAAAATGCTATAAATGAACTGCAAAATAAAATGGAGATGACCACAGCTCGGATTGAGAGGCAGAGGAGAAAATAGGTGAACTAGAAGATAAAATTATGGAAAAAGAGGAAGCTGAGAAAAAGAGAGAGAAAAAAATCCAGGAGTATGAGGGGAAAATTAGAGAACTAAGTGATGCACTAAAGAGAAATAATCTACGCATAATTGGTATTCCAGAGGAGGAAGAGAGAGGGAAAGGTGCTGAAGGTGTAGTTGAAGAAATAATAGCTGAGAACTTCCCTGATCTGGGGAAGGAAAAAGGCATTGAAATCCAAGAGGCACAGAGAACTCCCTTCAGACATAACTTGAATTGATCGTTTGCATGACATATCATAGTGAAACTGGCAAAATACAAGGATAAAGAGAAAATTCTGAAAGCAGCTAGGGATAAACGTGTTCTAACATATAAAGGGAGACCTATAAGACTCGTGACCAATCTCTCTACTGAAACTTGGCAGGCCAGAAAGGAATGGCAGGAAATCTTCAATGTGGTGAACAGAAAAAAATATGCAGCCGAGAATCCTTTATCCAGCAAGTCTGTCATTTAGAATAGAAGGAGAGATAAAGGTCTTCCCAAACAAACAAAAACTGAAGGAATTCGTCACCACTAAACCATCCCTATAGGAGATCTTAAGGGGGATCCTGTGAGACAAAGTACCAGAGACATCGCTACAAGCATGAAACCTACAGACATCACAATGACTCTAAACCCATATCTTTCTATAATAACACTGAATGTAAATGGACTAAATGTGCCAACCAAAAGACATAAGGTAACAGAATGGATAAAAAAACAAGACCCATCTATTTGCTGTCTACAAAAGACTCATTTTAGACCTGAGGACACCTTCAGATTGAAAGTGAGGGAATGGAGAACTATTTATCATGCTACTGGAAGTCAAAAGAAAGCTGGAGTAGCCATACTTATATCAGAAAAACTAGACTTTAAATTAAAGGCTGTAACAAGAGATGAAGAAGGGCATTATATAATAACTACAGGATCTATCCATCAAGAAGAACTAACAATTATAAATGTCTATGCACCAAATACAGGAGCAATTATATATACATTATATATATATATATATATAAAACAATTACAAACATAAGCAACCTTATTGATAAGAATGTGGTAATTGCAGGGGACTTTAACACTCCACTTACAGAAATGGATAGATCATCTAAAGACAAGGTCAATAAAGAAACAAGGGCCCTGAATGATACATTGGATCAGACGGACTTTACAGATATATTTAGAACTCTGCATCCCAAAGCAACAGAATATACTTTCTTCTCGAGTGTACATGGAACATTCTCCAAGATAGATCACATACTGGGTCACAAAACACCCCTTCATAAGTATACAAGAATTGAGATCATACCATGCAAACTTTCAGACCACAATGCTATGAAGCTTGAAATCAACCACAGGAAAAAGTCTGGAAAACCTCCAAAAGCATGGAAGTTAAAGAACACCCTACTAAAGAATGAATGGATCAACCAGGCAATTAGAGAAGATTAAAAAATATATGGAAACATATGAAAATGAAAATAACAACAATCCAAACGCTTTGGGATGCAGCGAAGGCAGTCCTGAGAGGAAAATACATCGCAATCCAGGCCTATCTCAAGAAACAAGAAAAATCCCAAACAGAAAATCTAACAGCACACCTAAAGGAAATAGAAGCAGAACAGCAAAGACACCCTAAACCCAGCAGAAGAAGAGAAATAATAAAGATCAGAGCAGAAATAAACAATATAGAATCTATAAAAACTGTAGAGCATATCAATGAAACCAAGAGTTGGCTTTTTGAAAAAATAAACAAAATTGATAAACCTCTAGCCAGGCTTCTCAAAAAGAAAAGGGAGATGACCCAAATAGATAAAATCATGAATGAAAATGGAATTATTACAACCAATCCCTCAGAGATACAAGCAATTATCAGGGAATACTATGAAAAATTATATGCCAACAAACTGGACAACCTGGAAGAAACGGACAAATTCCTAAACACCCACACACTTCCAAAACTCAATCAGGAGGAAATAGAAAGCTTAAACAGACCCATAACCAGTGAAGAAATTGAATCAGTTATCAAAAATCTCCCAATGAATAAGACTCCAGGACCAAATGGCTTCCCAGGGGAGTTCTACCAGACATTTAAAGCAGAGATAATACCTATCCTTCTCAAGCTATTCCAAAAAATAGAAAGGGAAGGAAAACTTCCAGACTCATTCTATGAAGCCAGTATTACTTTGATTCCTAAACCAGACAGAGACCCAGTAAAAAAAGAGAACTACAGGTCAATATCCCTGATGAATATGGATGCAAAAATTCTCAATAAGATACTAGCAAATTGAAGTCAACAGCATATAAAAAGAATTATTCACCATGATCAAGTGGGATTCATTCCTGGGATGCAGGGCTGGTTCAACATTTACAAATCAATCAACGTGATACATCACATTAATAAAAGAAAAGATAAGAACCATATGATCCTGTCAATCGATGCAGAAAAGGCATTTGACAAAATTCAGCAACCTTTCTTAATAAAAACCCTTGAGAAAGTCGGGATAGAAGGAACATACTTAAACATCATAAAGCCATTTGTGAAAAGCCCACAGCTAACATCATCCTCAGTGAGGAAAAACTGAGAGCTTTTTCCCTGAGATCAGGAACACGACAGGGATGTTCACTCTCACCGCTGCTGTTTAACATAGTGTTGGAAGTTCTAGCATCAGCAATCAGACAACAAAAGGAAATCAAAGGCATCAAAATTGGCAAAGATGACGTTAAGCTTTCACTTTTCGCAGATGGCATGATATTATACATGGAAAATCTGATAGACTCCACCAAAAGTCTGCTAGAACTGATACATGAATTCAGCAAAGTTGCCGGATACAAAATCAATGTACAGAAATCAGTTGCATTCTTATACACTAATAATGAAGCAACAGAAAGACAAATAAAGAAACTGATCCCATTCACAGTTGCACCAAGAAGCATAAAATACCTAGGGATAAATCTAACCAAAGATGTAAAAGATCTGTATGCTGAAAACTATAGAAAGCTTATGAAGGAAATTGAAGAAGACATAAAGAAATGGAAAGACATTCCCTGCTCATGGATTGGAAGAATAAATATTGTTAACATGTCAATACTACCCAAAGCTATCTACACATTCAATGCAATCCCAATCAAAATTGCACCAGCATTCTTCTCGAAACTAGAACAAGCAATCCTAAAATTCATATGGAACCACAAAAGGCCCCGAATAGCCAAAGTAATTTTGAAGAAGAAGACCAAAGCAGGAGGCATCACAATCCCTGACTTTAGCCTCTACTACAAAGCTGTAATCATCAAGACAGCATGGTATTGGCACAAAAACAGACACATAGATCAATGGAATAGAATAGAAACCCCAGAACTAGACCCACAAACGTATGGCCAACTCATCTTTGACAAAGCAGGAAAGAAGATCCCATGGAAAAAAGACAGTCTCTTTAACAAATGGTGCTGGGAGAACTGGACAGCAACATGCAGAAGGTTGAAACTAGACCACTTTCTCACACCATTCACAAAAATAAACTCAAAATGGATAAAGGACCTGAATGTGAGACAGGAAACCATTAAACCCTAGAGGAGAAAGCAGGAAAAGACCTCTCTGACCTCAGTCATAGCAATTTCTTACTTGACACATCCCCAAAGGCAAGGGAATTAAAAGCAAAAATGAACTACTGGGACCTTATGAAGATAAAAAGCTTCTGCACAGCAAAGGAAACAACCAACAAAACTAAAAGGCAACCAACAGAATCGGAGAAGATATTTGCAAATGACATATCAGACAATTGGCTAGTATCCAAAATCTAGAAAGAACTCACCAAACTCCACACCTGAAAAACAAATAATCCAGTGAAGAAATGGCCAGAACATGAATAGACACTTCTCTAAAGAAGACATCCAGATGGCCAACAGGCACACGAAAAGATGCTCAACGTCACTCGTAATCAGGGAAATACAAATCAAAACCACACTGAAATACCACCTCACACCAGTCACAGTGGCTAAAATGAACAAATCAGGAGACTATAGATGCTGGAGAGGATGTGGAGAAACGGGAACCTTCTTGCACTGTTGGTGGGAATGCAAACTGGTGCAGCCACTCTGGAAAACAGTGTGGAGGTGCCTCAAAAAATTAAAAATAGACCTACCCTATGACCCAGCAATAGCACTGTTAGGAATTTACCCAAGGGATACAGGAGTACTGATGCATAGGGGCACTTGTACCCCAATGTTTATAGCAGCACTTTCAATAATAGCCAGATTATGGAAAGAGCCTAAATGTCCATCAACTGATGAATGGATAAAGAAATTGTGGTTTATATACACAATGGAGTACTATGTGGCAATGGGAAAGAATGAAATATGGCCCTTTGTAGCAACGTGGATGGAACTGGAGAGTGTGATGCTAAGTGAAATAAGCCATACAGAGAAAGACGGATACCATATGTTTTCATTCCTATGTGGATCCTGAGAAACTTAACAGAAACCCATGGGGGAGGGGAAGGAAAAAAAAAAAAAAAGAGGTTAGAGTGGGAGAGAGCCAAAGCATAAGAGACTCTTAAAAACTGAGAACAAACTGAGGGTTGATGGGGGGTGGGGGGGCAGGGAAAATGGGTGATGGGTATTGAGGAGGGAACCTTTTGGGATGAGCACTGGGTGTTGTATGGAAACCAATTTGAAAATAAATTTCATATATTGAAAAAAAAATAAATAAATAAACATTTTTTAAAAATAATAATAAAATATAAATTTCTCATCAGTTCATTCAACCTATGTTCTTCTTCTGCTGAATCTTGAAGGTTAAAACATTTTATGGACAGCAAGGGCATTGAGAAATTATGTAACCCATGAGGTATGCTTATTTAGCAATGCAGTTTACCTGGCTTTGTAATTGGTCATCGCGGATCACCAAAACTGTTAGGGATTATTTTTTCAAAGGTAAACTTATGACTATTATACAAATAAAAATTAACACATATATCAAAGATTTAACTCAATGATTTATGAGGGAGCCATAAAGATGTTACAAATGGTTCAAAGAAGAATCTAAAGAACAGACATATATGTAGACCATCAAAAATGTTTAAATAATTTGTTAGTACATATAAAAATGGGCCTCTTGGGGCACCTGGGTGGCTTGGTCAGTTAAGCATCCAACTTTGGTTCAGGTCATGATCTCACAGTTTGCCAGTTCAAACCCCACATCAGCACAGAGCCTGCTTGGGATTCTCTCTCTCCCTCTCTCTGTACCTCTCCCCTGCTAGTATTTTCTCTCTCTCTCCCTCTCTCAAAATAAATAAATATAAACATTAAAAAAAAAGTTTGCTCATGTAAAAAAAACCCTCCATTTTCGTTAAAATTTCACAGCAAAACCCTTAAAACTAATAGTCAAATTTTAAGAATATCTTGATATCAAAAATAATAAATTTTATGTTATGTCTATGTTACCACAATTTTAGAAAAAGAAAAAAAATACCTGGAGTATTCTGAGCACCAAGATGATTCTTTTCCCTGTAATAAGTCTGGACTGAGATTCTCTATAACAGGCAATTTTTTCCCTGTGTTTGTCAAATCCAGGATGTGTGAGGAACACTGGCATAGAAAGAAGCCAAGGGTGGGCTGGGAAGAGAAGTACATTATAACACATCAATAAATCTCTGTTGAATGAATTAATCAATTACTTCTGGTCATCATTTAGCACTGTCTTCATATTTTAAATGCTTGATTCTTTCATCCAGTATTTATCCCACCTCTCAGGGCAGCTGAGTGGCTCGGTCCATTAAGCGTCTACCCTTGATTTTGGCTCAAGTCATGATCTCACAGTTTGTGAAATCAAGCCCCATGTGAGGCATGCAGCCTGCTTGGGATTCTCTCTCTCTCTCTCTCTCTCTCTCTCTCTCTGCCCCCCACCAAAATAAATAAATAAACTTAAAAAAAATTATATCCTACTTCTCCCATCAATTAGAGATCTGTTTGTCATAAGCCTTGAGAGGTAAATGCTCTTGGATTCCACTAGGAAGGAGAAGTATTCAGCTTGTTCCTGTATAGCAGATTAATCTGAGAGACTAACTTACTCCCATCTCCTGGAAAGATTAGAAAAAGTTCCTTGAGCCTCCAGGACTTCTCTTAGAAAGTCTGTGTGTACTTCTCATGGCAGGAACCTTTTCTTCTGATTTGGTAGCAGATACAGTTTAACCTAAAAATATCAAAGAAAGACAAAGAGAAACATTTTCTCTCCCTCAGTGAATTCCAAAAACAAAAAACAAAAAAACAAAAAGCAAAAAACAAAAAAACAAAACACACACACACATTTGTTTTTTAACAAATTCTTAAAAAAAACAGCAAAAAACTTAAAACACACAACTAAACCCCCAAAAGATTTCCAAATAAAACAATATGTTCAAAGGGTGCCTGGGTGGCTCAGTCGGTTGAGCATTCAACTTCAGCTCAGGTCATGATCTCACAGCTCATGACTTCAAGCCCCATGTCCAGCTCCGTGTTGACAGCTCAGAGCCTGGAGCCTGCTTTGATTTCTGTGCCTCCCTCTCTCTATGTGTACCCCCCACCCCACCCATGCTCAGTCTCTCTCAGTCTCTCAAAAATAAACAAAACATTTAAAAAATTTTTTTTAACAATATATTCAAATAGTACAACTCTGACACCAAGTGGTAAAATAAATAAATAAATAAATAAATAAATAAATAAATAAATAAAACGCATAAGCTCTTTGACTAAAAAAATGCTGAGCTGGTACTTAGGGTATTTGGTAGACCAAATAATTTATATAATCATTGTTACGTTACTGCCTAAGATTCATTGTCAATACCATCTTCCATCTAATCATTTTTATTAAAAAAAAGAACATTAGCATTGCTCCCTAGAGTTGCTATGAGAAGTAAATAAGTTAATAAAAGAAAAAGCAGGAGCACTTGGGTGGCTCAGTCTGTTGGGCATCTGACTTTGACTTAGGTCATGATCTCACAGTTCGTAAGGCCCACATCAAGTTCTTTGCTGACAGCTCAGAGCCTGGAGCCTGCTTTAGATTCTGTGTTCCCCTCTCTCTGCACCTCCCCTGCTTGCACCCTGTCTCTGTCTCTCAAAAAAATAAAAAATAAATGTTAAAAAATTTTTTTAAATAATAAAAAGGGGGAACCTGAGTGACTCAGTCAGTTAGGCATCCGACTTCAGCCCAGGTCATGATCTCACCACTCCCGAGTTCAAGCCCCAGGTCAAGTTCTGTGCAAATAGCTCAAAGCCTGGAGCCTCAGAGCTGTGTCTCAGAGCTGGAGATTCTGTGTCTCCCTCTCTCTCCCTCTGCCCCTCCCTGACTCGCGCTCTCTCTCTCTCAAAAATAAATATTTTAACAATTTTTTTAAAAATTAAAAGCATAGAAATGCTAAATAAATGTTAACTCTTGTTATTGCCTAATTTTATGTCTGCTAGATGACAAGGCCATTAAGCAAGCTGTCCTTGTGCACAAGGTGCAGAAGTGAAAAAGGAAAACGAAACAAACAAAAAAACTCAAAATGTTAACAGGTCTACAATAAATATGGTTAGTAGATATGGGGAAGGCACACAAAACAGAGACATCAATTCCTATTAAATGTTTTCTGTAAGAAATGCTCCTTCCCCAGATATAGACCTTTGACAACTGTATTAGTAGTCTATGACTCCAGTCACTCTGGGTGACACTCCGGGTCAATAATACATGACCCAGAGTTGGACACCTGTCTCAGGCAGGGCCCATCAACTCTTTTCTTCTAGAAATTTGCATTGGAAATTTTGATATATTCCTTAATCTGAGATGTCTACTTGAGCCAAGGATGTAAACTGTTGTGTGGCAAGGTGGCCATGCATACAGAGAAACAGGAAAAGCCTGCCTACAGAGGAAAAACAAAAACAAAAAAACAAGCAGAAAGAGGCAGAGATGAAAGAATCCATGTGTCTCCAGAGAAACAGAATTTTCTCTTGAGGAACAGGCTCCCCAGAGTCCTAATGGTTTTCCAACTCTTAGTTCAAGATATGAAAATGGTCAGAATTGTACCCTGCCCTTGACTTTTAAGTGCTATCTTTATAATAAATTTGCCCTCCTTGCTAAATCTTTCCCCAGCAAGTTTGATACTTTCCACTAAAATAATCTTAGGTTAGACACTGGGTAAAATCAAACATTAAATTCCCATCCAATATGTTATTGAATAATTCAAATTTTATTTGTTCAAATATTTGGGTGCTGCCGTTATATAATATAATTATACACTATAGGTCAGATTTTGTTTTTCACTAATGGAGTGGCTGTATTTTTGTAGGATTTAAAGTCTATCAATCTCGGTTCTTCGATTGTGAGGAAAATATTTATGTAAACGTACAGAGAAACAAGTTTGTTTGAATTTAAAATTTTACAAACATTGTAATTATTTCCCAATATATACATGTATCAAATCATCATATTGTACACCTTAAACTAACACAATATTATATGTCAATTTTATCTTAATAAGCTGGAAAAAAATTTTCATGATAAAAAAACTAAAAATGATCAAACATAAATAAAATTTTGCAAATATTTAACTTGAACATTGGTTGATTAAATTAACATATAGGCAAAATATATGTTTCTGTCTCATAAGCACAAACATAGTAGGGTGAAATTGACAGGAAAAAAATTCATCTGGTGTAGAGTATAGGCCAAGTAAGGAATGTAATAACATTCCTGGTAACCAGCTCTCTACACTTTATGCATATGCATACCATGGTCATTAAATTTAAGAAGAAATATAAGCCAAATTTTGTAAGTAGCCTTTAATATTTAGAATACACAGAAAGTTTTAAGAAATCATCTAATACCACCACCAACATTCTGCTCAAATATAATTTTTACACAGATCATAATAAATGTACAAGTTTTTACCTTTGCTCTTTTCCTAACAATTTGTGAACATTTTCCTCGTTAGTAAGCAAGCTCCAAAAATATCATTTTTGAGGACTGAAAGATGGAAAGTGGTAGGAAACAGAGAGAAGTTGACTACATAATCTGAGCCTTGTTCAACTGCCCCAAGCACCCCATTTTTAAGATGGTCTTATGCTGTCTAAAACCTTTTAGAGTCACAAGAATCTAGGCCAAGCATGATGTCTTTATGCGCGCGCGAACACACACACACACACGCACGCATACACACACACACCCGTTCTCATATGCCATGCACAAATAGGGAAAACATTTAAGGTCACAGTTCTGTTAACAGTTTGCTGGCTAAACAGGAGAAGAATGAAGGGAAACATATCAAACCATTGTTCTGTTCTAAGCTTAGTTTACTTTTGAGTTCCTCAAATATAGGGCCATGTTTTTAATTATGTTTGCATCCCCCAAAAAACATCTATCCTAAAGTATGTGTGAATGGTAAAATAAATGCGTAGTCTCAATTCAGAATAAAAGGTATCTTCAAGATATCTACCCAGGTCCCTCAAACCCTTCACATCTAGGTATGATCAGCCCAAACCACTGTTCCACATTCTTTGTAAGCCCCTAACCTTCCTCAATTCTTCTACATATCTCTTAGGGGGAGTTTTGTTCATTTTCACCTCTACTTTGATGTTTGTTTCTGCACTGTTCCTGTCTTGCACCAAGAAGACTTGGGCATGAAACTCAGCCTTTTATCCAATTCAGAACTCAAACCACCACTTCCTACACCCAAACAGAGAAAAAGAGAGAGAAAACTTGCTTAGCAAACTTTTCCTGATTCCATTAGAGTTACTGAGGATTGAGAGATACATGTCTCAATAAGGATTTTCATAGTACAGTAGTCCCCCCTTATCCACAGAGGATACATTCCAAGACTCCCAGTGGATGCCTGAAACTACAGATAGTACTGAATTCTATATAAACTATGTTTTTTCCTATTCATACATACCTATAGTGAATTTTAACTTATAAATTATGCACAGTAAGAGATTAACAACTAATAATAAAATAGAACAATTATAATAATATACTATAATAAAAATCATGTGAATGTGGCCTCTCTCTCTCTCAAAATATTTTTTAAAGTTTTATTTATTTAAGTAATCTCTACACCTAACCTGGGGCTCAAACACATGATGCCACAGTCAATAGTCACATGCTCCTCCAACTGAGTCAGCCAAGCACCCCTCAAAATATCTTATTGTACTGAATTCATTGAGCTTCTTGCAATGATGTGAGATGATAAAATGCCTACATGATGAGACAAAGTGAGGTGAGTGTATTGTGATGCAATGTGATGTAGTCTCAGACTACTACTGACCTGGCTGTTCGTCAGAAGCAGGATCACCTACTTCCAGACCAGAGCTGACCACAGAAAGCAAAACTGCAGATAAGAGGAAACTACTGTTCTAATACAAATTTAAATAGCATGGTCAGCATTAGTATTCATAAAAGTCCTTTTAAGGTTATACTGGAAACTTTTCACCAGTTGTTTTATTCTTCTCATGCCCAGCCTCAAGCCATCCCCTTTCATATCTAATGTCCCAGTGATGTGAAGAAGAAAGGCAACAGAAATATAGAAAAAAATTAAATGTCCTTATAACGTACAGCCCATTGACACTTAAGTACTTGACAGGCATAGTGACCTCCCTCATGGAGCTTAGCTGCCCTCAAGGTTAATACTTTGCCAAAGGCAAAATGCAACCCTAGCTTGACTTTAGCCCACCCTCCAGGATCCTGTAAAAATCCCTTTGGAAAGTTCCTTTATCTCTATCCCCTTAAGATATATGTTAGCAATCATCCTCTAAACATGTGGCCCAATGATATACATCTGAAGGGTCTCATGACTAAGGTTTTACTAGACAATAGTAAATGACCTTTTCCTAACAACAGCTAGCCCCTCAAGGTCCTGGAAACCTTGCTTCCAAATTCCTTAGAGACTTATGCTATCCCTAATCCCTTCTGAACTTGAAAGTATATAATCAGTCACTCCTCAAAACCCCAGGGCAGCTCTTCTTGCCCACAGGTCCTGTACCCATGCTTTAATAAAACCACCCTTTCTGCACCAAACACATCTCAAGAATTCTTTCTTGACCATTTGCTCCCAAACCTCAACATTTCACATTAACAAGAGCTCCAAGTTGTCTCCCTCTATTATGGACCATGAGTCAACAAATCCACAAAGGGATAAGCAGAATAGTAACACCTTTATTGTAACTGGATCTAAACTTCTGATTTAAAGAGCAAATAATAAAGTAGGTAATTCCCTCTTCTCTTCCCAGAAATCACTTTAAAAACCATGAAGAGGGGCGCCTGGGTGGCTCAGTCGGTTAAGCGTCCGACTTCAGCTCAGGTCATGATCTCACGGTCCGTGAGTTTGGCCCCGTAACGGGCTCTGCTGACAGCTCAGAGCCTGGAGCCTGCTTCAGATTCTGTGTCTCCCTCTCTCTCTAACCCTCCCCCATTCATGCTGTCTCTCTCTGTCTCAAAAATAAATAAATGTTAAAAAAAAATTTTTTTTTAAACCATGAAGATAACAGGAAAAGAAATGCGTAACTCATCTTTGATGAGACACTGATATTCATACCACAATATAGTTGGAGAGGCTAAAAAGAGAAGATAAAATAAAGTCAAAAAGAAACAGAAAGAAGTTATCTATTGCTACAAATCTCAGAAATAACCAGCAATGTACATTTCTCATAGGTAGAGGACACTGTTTTAGAGTTCTCCACAGAAACAGAATCATTTGGATAGTATATAGTACATATATAATAAATATATTAATTATGACACATATATACTAAGAGATTTATTATAAGGAATTAACTCCTACAATTATGAAGACTGGCAAGTCTTTTTTTTCAGATTAATTATTTTTTTAATTTAAATACAAGTTAGTTAGTATATAGTGCAACAATGATTTCAGGAGTAGATTCCTTAATGCCCCTTGCCCATTTAGCCCCTTATCCCCCGCCCACAACCCCTCTAGCAACCTTCTGTTCTCTATATTTAAGAGTCTTTTATGTTTTGCCCCCCTCCCCGTTTTTACATTATTTTTGCTTCCCTTCCCTTATGTTCATCTGTTTTGTATATTAAAGTCCTTATATGAGTGAAGTCATATGATATTTGTCTTTCTCTAATTTTACTTAGCATGACACCCTCTAGTTCCATCCACATAGTTGTAAATGGCAAGATTTCATTCTTTTTGATTGCCGAGGAATACTCCATTGTATATATATACCACATCTTCTTTATCCATTCATCCATTGGTGGACATCTGGGCTCTTTCCATACTTTGGCTATTGGCAATAGTGCTGCTATAAACATTGGGTGCATGTGCCCTTTCGAAACAACACACCTGTATCCCTTGGATAAATACCTAGTAGTGCAATTGCTGGGTCATAGGGTAGTTCTATTTTTAATTTTTTGAGGAAACTCCATATTGTTTTCCAGATTGGCTGCACCAGTTTGCATTCTCACCAGCAGTGCAAAAGAGATCCTCTTTCTCTGCATCCTCACCAACATCTGTTGTTGCCTGAATTGTTAGTGTTAGCCATTCTGACAGGTGTAAAGTAGGATCTCATTGTGGTTTTGATTTGTATCTCCCTGATGATGAGTGATGTTGAGCATTTTTTCATGTGTCAGTGGGCTGCATGGATGGTATAGTGGTGAGCACAGCTGCCTTCCATGTGTTTGTGGGCCATCTGATGTCTTCTTTGGAAATATGTCTATCATGTCTTTTGCCCATTTCTTCACTGGATTATTTGTTTTTTGCTGTTCCATTGATCTGAGTGTCTGTTTTATGCCAGTACCATACTGTCTTGATGATTACAGCTTTGTAATACATCTTGAGGTCCGGGATTGTGATGCCTCCAGCTTTGGTTCTCTTTTTCAGGATTGCTTTGGCTATTTGGGGTCTTTTCTGGTTCCATACAAATTTTAGGATTGTTTGTTCTAGCTCTGTGGAGAATGCTGGCTTATTTTGATAGGGATTGCATCGAGTATGTAGAGTGTTTTGGGTAGTATCAACATTTTAACAATATTTGTTCTTCCTATCCAGGAGCAAGGAATATTTTTCCTTTTTTTTTTTTTTTTTTTTTTTTTTTGTGAAGACTGGCAAGTCTTAAGACCTGCTGGGTGAATCGAGTTGGAGGCCCAAAGAGCTGGTGGTTTAGTCTCAGTCTAAGTCTAAAGACCCAAGAAACAGGAGAGGTGGTGTAATTATTGCAGGATTTTTTACCACAATACCCAGGGTTCGTTGTCTTGCCACTTTGAAGAATGAAGAGGTGGACACAGAATGAGCAGCAGGCAAAAGTTTAAGAATATAGTATTAGAAAATAAGAATAGTAAGAAAGCTCTCTTTACAGAGAGGGGGCATTCAAAGGTGAATCCCCCAGGACTATAGGCAAGGGTCTTTGTTTTATAAGGTTCTGGTCAGTCCTCCCTCTTCTCTTCCCCCTTGTTCCTTCTCATGTTCTACCCTTATTGGCTGGATAGTTCTAGGTGCTGGGTTGTCCATTCCTGATTGGCTCATTTCCATTGTATGAGGGGTGATCTATGGCCATACTTAGGTCTTTTTGTCAAATTCCAGAGAGGAAACCTGAGGGGGAATAGGTGGGGTCTGTTACATTCTTAAGAGGAATGTTACACCTGAGGGGGCTTGCTGTGGTCAGACATTCCAGCATTGTTCCAAAATAGGTGTTTTTCCCCACCCAGACACCTCAGGCCCTAATCTTTCCCTCTCTGCCTACTGAATCCTATCTTTTCCTATCATATAATTCCTGTCCAAAGGCCTGCAGCCTCCAGACCCAAGAAAATGCTTTAGTTTGAGTCCAAAAGACAGTCAGACAGGAAAAATTCTCCTACTTGGATGGGGTCAGCCTTTTTGTTCAATTCAGATCTCCCACTGAGTGGATGAGACCCACTTACAATAGGAAGGCAATCTACTTTAGGCAGAGTCTACCATTTAAATGTTAATTTCATCCAAGAAATATCCTCACAGAAACACCCAGAATAATGTTTGACCAAATATCTGGGCACCTCATGGCCCAGTCAAGTTGACATATAAAATTAACCATCATAGGTACACACTGAGGTATAAAACTGAAATCCTGTCAAAAACAAGAAACATAGCATGCATGGACTAGTAACAAGATCATTCCTCATGTTCCAAAAAGCAGAAAAGGAAGTGCTAAATGATGAGTATTACAGATAAACCAAATTTGTAGCAAGGAGTCTGCCCCTGTGCCAGTGGGACTGGGAGGAAGGCAGTGATGGGGTTTTGGGGTGTTATTGGTGGGGGTTTGGAGCTGACAGTCAAGAAAGAATTCTTGAAGAAGTCTTTGGTGCAAAAAGGTGAATTTATTAAAGCACAGGGACAGGACCTTTGGGCAGAAAGAGCTGCACTAGGGTTATGAAGAGTGACTGCTTATATACTGTGGTTGGGGGTGGTAAAGTCAAGAGGAAGTTTCTTAAAGGGATTTCCATATGCTAAAGAAGACTCACAGATTACTGGAGACCTAGCTATTGTCAAGCTAAGGTTGTTTTTCCCTCTAGCAAAGCATTATCTTTAAGAGAGTAGGGAGTTCCTGGAGATTAGGCTATTGATAAGATTGCCCTTTTCTTGTAATATTACTAAGATATTTGTAAACTGATGAGATTCTCTCAGTTTAACTGTTTGTTTTCTGTCCTTTCCTTTGTTCCTGGGCAGCCTGGAATGCATGAGAAATATCACGCATAGCCCATGGCGGGGGTGGGGGCGGGGGTGGGGGGGACACGGCTGTGCTAGCTTGTGCTTGGCCCTCAGCTTGCCTTATGGTCCCTCATCAGCAGGAAGGAAGGAAGGAAGGAAGGAAGGAAGGAAGGAAGGAAGGAAGAAAGAAAGAAAGAAAGAAAGAAAGAAAGAAAGAAAGAAAGAAAGAAAGAAAGAAAGAAAGAAAGAAAGAAAGAAAGATGCCTTTGATGCCTTTCCACACAGGCCTTGTTGTGGGCCATGTGTATGCTGCCCCAAGATGGGCCACTTTGGCATGAAGATTATTTTGAGTTAAAAAACAATCAAAACCCAGCAGGTTCAGTAAAAACTGTTGACCACCCCTACAACTGCCTAAAAGATTTTAGATAGAGGACTACTCCAGGAAGAGAGCTATCACCATAGATAAGTACAGTATGATATGAACTGGATAGGGTAGACAGAGAAGAACCTAGCAAGGCCTGTTTGATCAGTCTTCTCTTTGTCTCACTGTTTCTAAGTGGCACGGAAAACATTTGTTTACCAAACAGTTACTCTTTTTCATTTTCCCTGAATTTACCCAGAGCCCTAATGGCTTCTCCTTAGTTCATAAAACATATATACCTCATTTTGCCTGTGTTTGGAATTTCTGTGTCTATATGGATTCCTCATAAATAGGTATTAAAATTTATTTTCTCCTGTTAATCTGTCTTATGTCACTTTGATTCTTAGTCCAGCTAGAAGGACCTTGAAGGGGATTGGAATTTTTGCTACCCAGCAGCCTCCAGAAAACCTTGACCTAGAAAATTTCATTTGTTTCACAGATGAAAAATCAAAAAAGAAGAACATAATTCATTCATGTGTATATCACAAAGAGAAATAGTGAGAAAATGAACAGTAAAGGGGGCAGATAAGGAGTGCCTGGGTGCCTGGGTGCCTGGGTGCCTGGGTGGCTCAGTCTGTTAAGTATCTGACTCTTTATTTCAGCTCAGGTCATGATCTGATGGTTCCTGAGATCGTGCTGACAGCATGGGAGCCTGCTTGGGATTCTCTCCCTCCCTCTCTATCTGCCACCCCCCCATTTGTGTCTGCACAGGCTCACTCTCTCTCTAAATATATACATATTTTTTAGAAAAAAATAAATAAAATAAAAGGGGCAGATGAGGGGTATTTAGAAAACATTGCCAGGAGGGATATGAAAATTATGATAAAACATTTTACTAAATATTTATTTATTTTATTTTATTTTATTTTATTTTATTTTAAAGTAAGCTCTGTGCCCAATGTGAAGCTTGAACCCATGACCTTGAGATCAGGAGTCACATGATCTACCAAGAGCCAGCCAGGCACTCAGAAAGTGCAGATGAGGAATATTCAGAAAATATCCCATAAGGTATATGAAAATTATGATAAAACATTTTGCCCCAAATTTTAAAACATACTGAAATTTTTAGCTAGGATGCAACAGGAAGTTACTCAAATAAGAGGGCTGAAAACTGTCAGCAGAAGGAAGGAGGGGAAAGGACAAAAGCAGGGAAGGGTTTTATTTTGCAGAACCAACAGTTCCAACCAAGGACACACCCAACTAGGTGTTTTACCTAATAGTCCCTGTTAGATGTGTTTCACCTGATAGCCCCCTTCCAAGGGCCTGTTTAACCTGCATAAGAGCTAAGGACTTGTGCAGAACCAACCCACCCCCAGTTGCCCTGAA
This sequence comes from Neofelis nebulosa, assembly GCF_028018385.1. Classification (NCBI taxonomy): domain Eukaryota; kingdom Metazoa; phylum Chordata; class Mammalia; order Carnivora; family Felidae; genus Neofelis; species Neofelis nebulosa. The sequence goes on from NC_080787.1 coordinate 71,688,984, forward strand.
GTTACCTTTAGTTCATTATAATACTGAGATCTCTTCCTATGGGTGGAATTTCCTGCCATTTTTTTGGACATATGATGTATGTGCTAGCACCTTAACATACTATACATGTGCAATTGAACTAAGTCCCTGTGAAGCTCTCTGCCCCCTAATACACTGAATAAAAGCTTCCTGTACTAACCCCACAAGGAAACAATGCTTTGAGAGCCATATTCCTGTCTCCTTACTTTTAACAAGTAATTCTTTGCTTTCAACATTTCCTTGGGTTGTGTTCAATTTGATGCCTTTCCCCCCAAGCAACGAACCCTTTGAGTTGTTACAAAATAATTGCTTCTATTAGGCAAGAATACAAAATAAAGAAAAGAGAGCTCTAGAAAGAGATGAGATAATAATAAACCAAAAATTATTGACTAATAAACTATTGGCCAATTTAGTCAAGAAAAAAGATGGAAGAAAGCATAAATATAAAAAATATAATAGGAAAAAATAATCACAGATAAAAAAGAAATTTAAGTAATCTTGAGACTAATTTGTTCATATCAAATGTTTTGAAAACTAGATAAAATGGATAATTTTCTAAGACAGTAAAATTTACCAAAACAGATTCCAGAAATAGCAGAAAATCTAAATAAACCAATGATCATAGGGGGAAAAAATGAAAACTATTAAAGAGAACTCTCATCAAAAAGACAAAAATAAACACAAAAACAAACACAAAAAAGCCCTAATGAATTCACAAGGAAATGTTACCAAATATTTAAAGAATAGATTATTCCAATACTATTAAATTGTTCCAGAGCTTATGTAACCAGGACAGAAGTGGACAAGAGCACCTGAGGATTCCAAGTAGACCAGATTCAGCCACTTGCTGCTCACAAAATCCAAAGGCAGACAGTGGTGGCAAAACAAGAAAGGAACTTATTTCAGTGAGGCCAACAGCAGGAAGACAGCAGACTGACTCCAGAGTGCTGAAAATACTTCTGGGTTTATATAAAGGAAATGTGGGACAAAGGTGGGTGGGTGGACAGCTAGGCGGTAAAGGTCAGGTCCATCATTGTCTTGGGATCAATCAGGTGGGGTCTTTATTGCTTGAGGGGGTAGTTTCAGTTCCCATCAGGGATGATTTGCCCACAGGGTCTTTTGCCTAGGTTAAAAGATGAACTGGAAAGAACTTAATCAATAATAAATTACAGACTGAGGTCAGAATGGAGCTGAAGTCCTCTTTCACAGAGATATGGAAAACTTAACATTGTTTATGAATCAAACACAATATTGGTATTAAAACTTAACAAAGATCACACCAAAATGAAAACTAAAAGCCTGTATTATTTATAAATTCAATCCAAAAATGCTAAACATACAGTTAGCAAAGAGAACCCAGCAGCACATTAAAGGAAAAATACACTGCTATCAGGTGTGATTTACTCCAGGGATGTAAAGATAAATCAGTATTCCAGAAAGTCTTTCTAAACATGACACAAACCCAGAAACCAGAAAATAAAAGATTTATAAATTCAACCACTTTTTAAAAAATCTAAAGTATTGCACATTAAAGCCACCATAAACAAAGATACATTGGGGGGAAAATATTTGTAGTCCATATCACTGAAAAATGACTAACATATCTGAATTTGCATCTCTATTATAAGTCAGTAAGGAGCCTAACAGCCTTAGAGAAAAATAGGCAAATTGTATCAAGAAATATTCACTAAAACAAAAATACAAATCGTCCCTCTACTATTCTACCTCCCTCATGATAAGATAAAAGAACTCTCAGTTAATTTTTCACCTATAAATTGGCAAAGATAAAACAATTGATACACTTTGTTTCCCAGTGTAAATTGGCACAACCTCTATGGAAGGCTACTCAATATCTATCACAATTGTAAATGTATCTACTCTCTGGGCCAGCAATTGCACTGTTGGAATTTATCCTCCAAATATATTCATTTATTTGCAGAATCATGGCTAAGGTTAATCACAGCAGTATTCCTAATGCTACTAAGACATTTAAGGGCACCTAGGTGGCTCAGTGGGTTAAGCATCCAACTTCGGCTCAGGTCATGATCTCATGGCTTGCTTGTGAGTTCAAGCCCCTCATTGGGCTCTGCACCGACAGCTCAGAGCCTGAAGCCTGCTTTGGATTCTGTGTCTCCCTCTCTCTGTGCCCCTCCCCTACTAGTGTTTTGTCCCTCTAAAATGAATAAATGTTAAAATAATAATAATAATAAAAGGAAGTTTAAAATAACTTAAGTGCCCACTAACAGGTACTAGTTAATAGATTATGGTGCATCATACAAAGTAATGCTATGCAGCTGGAAAAATGTGGGATTCGCCACAAAACCAAGCAGAATACCTTGCATAAAACTGGTAAATGAATGAATCACTGAGTGAATGGAAGGAAGGAAAAACAAGGAAGGAAGGAAGGAAGGAAAGAAGGAAGGAAGGAAGGAAGGAAGGGAAGAGAGAAAGAAACAAGAGAGCTCTATGTACTGATATAAAGTAAATTTTAAGACATATTAAGTGAAAACACTTAGGTACAGAAAAGTATGTGTAGTATATTAAGAAGTGAAAAATGGTCAACATATTTATTAGGTGTACATCTTGGAAGGATACATAGGAAATATAAGAGTAATTGACTCCGAGGAGGGCACTCAAAAACTGGGAAAAAAGGGACACCTGGGTGGCTCAGCCAGTAAAGTGTCCAACTTCGGCTCAGGCCATGATCTCCCAGTTCTTGAGTTCAAGCCCCATGTCGAGCTCTGTGCTGACAGCTCAGAGCCTGGAGACTGCTTCAGATCCTGTGTCTCCTCTCTCTTTGCTCCCCTCCTGCTCTCTCTCTCTCTCTCTCTCTCTCAAAAATAAATAAGCATTAAAAAAATTAAAAATAAAAAAATAAAAATAAAAACAATTGGGAAATAAAAGCAAACAAGACACCATTTTAATTTTGAACTTATAACCATAGAGTTGTATATCACTAAAAACCATAATCAAAAAATTTTAAATAAGTTTTGAATATCCAAAAAATCGAGTTCATATTCATTGAAAAGTGGGTTTGGCTATAAATATATATTTAGCTGCAAAAGAAACTGCTAGGCAACTCCCCTTCACCCAGATCTAAGTCTAAGTCCATACAAAAGGAAATAGACAGATGTGATATTTCAGTTCTATTAAACTTTCCCACTACAGCCCCATCTTGGACGCTATCTGTGCCAGATACCTTTGCTTGCCCTTTCTGATCCATTCTCCATCTTTCCTTGGGTTCACCTGAAGACTTGAGGGAAAAATCACAGTGATATTTGGATATTATTTTCCTTGTTCCTATCCTTTCCAGTTACCCCAAGTACGGCTGTCTTTGTCTACCATAGGTCAAACCTCCTGTTATGGGCCCTGCTCCAACAGCTTCATTTGTGTTCCAGTGCCAGCCCCTTCATTCCCAGCTCACAATCCCATCACACTACACACATGACTACACAGGAATGGTAGCACCCCCATGACACTCAGAACAAGATTACTGCTCTATTCTTTGTTGCTTCCTCATACCCCGACCACATCTTCATAAATAATTCCTCTTCAAAACTCTCCTCAAATTATGAATAGGTCATTTCACAGCAAATCCCAACTGGTAAATCATTTCAAGCCTTACCAGTAGTTCTCCAAATAATATTTACACTTTCTGTGTCTCAACTCCTCTCCTTTTTCTCTCAAGATGTAATTCAAGACTCATTTAACTTCACACTGATATTCTTCTTTCTTTATATTTCACAGAACAAAAATATGTGCAAAGCCCTTGTTTTCTTCACATCTCACTTCAGCATTCAAATCATTTTCAGTTTGGAGAATCATTTTTGAAAGAGGCTTTTCATCTCATCATAAGTCAGTCCAGATTTTCTAGCCCACAGTGATTGACAGCTTTGCCTGACTGAGTGACCAGGATGGAAAATTTAGGAGCCCTGTGCTAGGCAGCAGGGCCAATTTTTATAGGCATGTGACCTGTGTAGTCAGACAGGAACCCATAGTTAGAAGGGCTCCATACTTGGTTTAATGCAGTGCTTACCATCTTGAAAATACCACATTTTTAATAATTAATTAATTCATTTTAGAAAAAGAGAGAGTGTACAAGCAGGGGAGGGGACAGAAGGAGAGGAAGAGAGAATCTTAAGCAGGCTCCACACTGAGTGTGGAGCCGAATGCAGGGCTTGATTTCATGATAATGAGATCGTGACCTGAGCCAAAATGGAGTCAGACACTTAACCGACTAAGCCACCCAAGTGCCCCAAAAATATCAAGTATTTTTTTTAACAAAGAGATCTGCATCTTTATTTTTCACTGGGTCCCATGAATTAAGATGGCCCACAAAGATCCCTACTTTCTAGTAGAGATAGTCATACCCTGTGTTATCCCTTCCCTCTTAGCATGGGCTGGACCTAGTGCCTGACCTCCAACAAATAGAATACATAATAATAAATGTCACTTCCAAGATTCTTTTACAAAGACACTATGGCTTCCATTTTGTGATCTCCCTTTCTCTCGGTCTCTCTAACACATTGACCCATATTAGTTCTCAAACCTAGATTCCAATATAGTTTTCCCAGGCTATTTTGGTGTGAATGGCTTAGCATGGTAAAGCAACCTATCCTTTTTTAAATTATTTTTTAATTTAAAAAAAAAGTTTTTTTAATGTTTATTTATTTTCGACAGAGAGAGACAGACAGAGCATGAGTGGGGGAGGGGCAAAGAGAGAGGAGACACAGAATATGAAGCAGGCTCCAGGCTCTGGGTTGTCAGCACAGAGCCCCACACAGGGCTCTAGCTCACAGACCGCAAGATCATGACCTGAGCCGAACTCAGACGCTCAACAACTGAGCCACCCAGGCGCCCCTTAATTTTTTTTTTTTTAATCTTTATTTATTTTGAGAGAGAGACCGAGTGTGAACAGGGGAGGAGCCAAGAGAGGGAGACACAGAATCCAAAGCAGGCTCCAGGCTCCGAGCTATTCAGCACAGAGCCCAACGTGGGGCTTGAGCCCACCAACCATGAGATCATGACCTGAGCCAAAGTCAGACGCTTAACCGACTGAGCCACACAGGCACCCCTAATTTTTTTTTTATGTTTATTTTTGAGAGAGAGAGAGAGAGAGAGAGCACGTGCGCGCGCATGAGTGGGGGAGGAGCAGAGAGAGAGGGAGACACAGAATCAGAAGTAGGCTCCAGGCTCTGAGCAGTCAGCATAGAGCCCCAGGAGGGACTCAAACTCACAAACTGAGGGATCATGATCTGAGCTGAAGTCAGATGCTTAACCCACTGAGCCACCCAGGTGCCCAGAGCAACCTATCCTTTTAAAAAATTTCAGCTAATTTGAAATATCAACACTGGCTAAATAAAGACAAACCATAAACACAAACATTATGTCAAAAAATATACTTTATTCATCTTATTAACACTGGAGTATATTTTCAGCTTCTTGTTTTTAATCTCCTATAGCACCTAATTTAGTCCTAAAGGAAATACTTCTTTAGTGGTAAATAATCACAAGAGCAAAGAAGGTGAATGTGGGAGGATGGAAGAAAGATTTTATTGACTTGAAAGATAGGCATTATTCTTTTTTTTTTTTAAGTTCATTTATTTATTTTGAGAAAGAGTGACAGCATAGGCAGTGGAGGGGCCAAGAGAGAGGGAGAGAGAAACCCAAGCAGGCTCTGTGCGGTCAGTGCAGAGCCCAATGTGGGGCTTGAACTCACGATCTGCGAGATCTTGACTTGAGCCAAAATCAAGAGTCTGATGCGCAATCAACTGAGCCACCTAGAGGCCCCTAGATAGGCATTATTCTTAACATTTTGCTTACAATTTCCTAATAATTCTTATTATTTTATGCATTCTTGTTTAACCAGTTTTCATATGTCCAAAGGTTACTTAAAGCATAAACAGAAATTAGTAACATCTTTAAAGACATTATATAATTTTATGTGCTTTCATAGCAATGAGATTATTTGTACAAAATTATATATATGTGTGTGTATGTACACATATGTATATATACACATATATATCTTTTAATTTACATCCAAGTTAGTTAGCAATTAGTGCAATAATGATTTCAGGAGTAGAATCCAGTGAATCATCCCAGCAAGTGTCTTCCTTAATGCCCCTTGTCCATTTAGCCCAACCCTCCTTCCACAACCCCTCCAGCAACCCTGTTTGTTCTCTATATTTGAGTCTTTCATGTTTTGTCTCCCTCCATGTTTTTATATTATTTTTGCTTCCCTTCCCTTATGTTTATCTGTTTTGTATCTTAAATTCCACACATAAGTTAAGTCATATAATATTTGTCTTTCTCTGACTAATTTTGCTTAGGATAATACACTCTAGTTCCATCCATGTTGTTGCAAATGGCAAGATTTCATTCTTCTTGATTGCCTAGTAATACTCCAATGTGTATATATGTATATATGTATATATATATACATACATACACACACACACACACACACACACATACACATACACACACACCGCATCTTCTTTATCCATTCATCGGTTGATGGACATTTGGGCTCTTTCCATACTTTGGCTATTGGTGATAGCACAGCTATAAACATCAGGGTGCATGTGCCTCTTTGAAACAGCACACCTGTATCCTTTGGATAAATACCTAGTAGTGCAATTGCTGGGTCATAGGGCAGTTCTATTTTTACTTTTTTGAGGATTTCTATACTGTTTTCCAGAGTGGCTGCACTAGTTTGCATTCCCCCCAGCAGTGCAAAAGAGTTTATCTTTCTCCACATCCTCACCAACATCTGTTGTTGCCTGAGTTATTAATTTTAGCCATTGTGACTGGTATGAAGTGGTATCTCATTGTGGTTTTGATTTGTATTTCCCTGATGATGAGTGATGTTGGGCATTTTTCATGTGTCTATTAGCCATCTGGATGTCTTCTTTGGAAACATGTCTGTTCATGTCCTTTGCCCATTTCTTCATTGGATTATTTGTTTTTTGGGTGTTGAGTTTGACAAGTTCTTTACAGATTTTGGATACTAATCCTTTATCTGATATGTTATTTGCAAATATTTTCTCCCATTCCATCGGTTGCCCTTTAGTTTTGCTTACTGTTTCCTTTGCCGTGCAGAAGGCTTTTATCTTGATGAGGTCCCAATAGTTCATTTTTACTTTTGTTTACCTTGCCTTCCCAGAGCAATCACTTCAAGATATGAAACATTTTATATCTTGTTGAGTAAGTTGACGTGTTGAGTAAGAAGTTGCTGCCGCTGAGGCCAAAGAGGTTTTTGCCTGCTTTCTCCTCTAGGATTTTGATGCCTACCTGTCTTACATTTAGGTCTTTCATCTATTTTGAGTTTATTTTTGTGTATGGTCTAAGAAAGTGGTCCAAGTTCATTCTCCTGCATGTTGCTGTCCAGTTTTCTGAACACCATTTGCTGAAGAAACTGTCTTTATTCCATTGAATATTCTTTCCCGTTTTGTCAGAGATTAGTTGGCCATAAACTTGTGGGTCCATTTCTGGGTTCTCTATTCTGTTCCATTGATCTGAGTGTCTGTTTTTATGCCAGTACCATACTGTCTTGATGATTACAGCTTTGTAATACATCTTGAAGTCCGGGATTGTGATGCCTCCAGCTTTGGTTCTCTTTTTCAGGATTGCTTTGGCTATTTGGGGTCTTTTCTGGTTCCATACAAATTTTAGGATTGTTTGTTCTAGCTCTGTGAAGAATGCTCATGTTATTTTGGTAGGGATTGCACTGAATATGTAGGTTGCTCTGGATAGTATTGACTACATAAAATTATTTTTTTAAAAAAAGATATGTAAGGTATTAATCCTAAAATAATTATTATTATTTACCATTATCAAAACTGACCTTCCTAGTGACTTATACTCTGTGAAAGCAGTCTTAATGTTAACAATAAATAAAGCAAGAAATTCAGAAATCCATATTTCCTCTATTAAAATGTTTCATATCTTGAAGTGATTGCTCTGTGATATCAAAGAGTGTGTTTGTATATAAAAAAGAATTAATGCTTAGAACTTTGGGTCTGTGGATAGACTTTAAGGTGAGCCATGAGGCCTGTTTGTGTTTTTTAGTATCAAAAATATTTTCAGAGGCACCTGGATGGCTCAGTCAGTTAAATGTTGACTCTCGATTTTGGTTAAGGTCATGATCTCACAGTTCATGGGATTGGATCCCACATAGGGCTTGGCAGTGACACCAGGGAGCCTGCTCAGGATTCTCTCTCCTTCTCTCTTCTGTCTCTCCCCCACTCTCATTCTCTCTCTCTCTCTCAAAATAAATAACCTTAAAAAATCATATTTTCCTTATTTTTAAAATATCAACTCAAATTTAAGAAACCAATATTATATATATATATATATATTTTTTTTTTTTTTTCTTAAAGTAGGCTTCACGCCTAGCATGGAGCCCAGTGTGGGGCTTGAATTCATGATCCTGACATCAAGACCCAAGGTGAGATCAAGAGTTGGACACTTAATCAACTGAGCCACGCAGGCGCCCCATGAAATCAATGTTATATTTGATAAAAAGTCACAAAATCATCACAATATGGTAAAGTTTTGAAAAAAAAAAAAAAGACCTTGCTATAATGCAGATAGATTAAGGATTGAGTTGAGGCTGCCACAGAAATATTTAATCCTAATTGTGTGACATTTGTAGACTTAAAGTCTTGAGTATAAGCATCCAATTAAATACAGCAGATTGAACATATACAATTTATTGTCTTTCCCTCCTGAAACCTCACTAAAATGACAGTAAGCAGATTTTTTTTTTTTAACCATAAGGAGAGAGAGAGGATGTGTAAAAAAAAAAAATCATAGCAACAACATTTTGGAGGCTGGAAAGCAGATGGATGAATGATAATTAACTTCACAAACCTGAGAATACTAAAACCTAAGCCAACATAAGGGAAATATAGAAAGAGACTACAGGATCTCAGCAATGCTCAGAAAATTGACACATCAATAACATTTGAAAGTCAAAGTTGGTACAAATGGACCTTGAAAGATCAAAACACTATAGAAACCTCCTCATCCCCACCTCCAATACCTCTCTCAGCATCCAAGCTACTATCTTCTCCCCAACCCTGGAAGACAAACTGAAGATTTGCTCTCTGGAAAATTGAACCATAGAGACGATGAACTCAGGGACAAGACATTGAAACAAAATGATCAAGTGAAAGTTAACTTGATGAATAATGAGATCTTTGACCCCTATTACCAAAAGAATAGAGGATTTCTTCTAGCCCAAGAAAAATTAATTAAAGATCCTGATTATCAGGCCCTGCCAGATGATCCTGAAATAAAGTTCACCTGTTGACTAGTTCTCCATACACATCCAGAACTTCAAATAATCTTGCACTGCCTTATCACATAACATGAGCAGATGGACAAAGATAAACAGATATTTAAAGAAAAGTCTCTAACATGAAGACAGTAATGAAAAAAGGAAAAAGAACTTGGGATAACAAGATATGCAGAAAGATATGCAGAAAGAAAAATATAGCATTCCATAATTTTTTTAATTTCTTAGAAATTAAAAATGCAAAAGCAACTTCCTCTTCTCCTCATAGCATTGTAACTGGTTCCAAACTAGCCCTCACAGCATTAGACAAACAAACAAACAAAAAACTATGCAACTGGACAAAATGTACGAATTAGTTGTTGATATAAATCAGATGTTTGACAACTAGAGCACAGGATAGTGATCCCTAAGAAAAGAAAAACATACAAGGTGAATGAAACACACATTTGACTGACTTTCCCTTGGAAGCAAATCCCAGACTATGGCAGAGACAGATGGAGGCCAAGGTTGCACTGCTTCTGAGAAAACAGATTGGACTTCATTCAAGTCTGCTGAGGCAGTAATTTGTGGAATAGGGTTCTAAAGAAGGAGTTATGTAGAGAATGAGCCCTAGAAATATGCATCAAAGACTCGTTAAGATTTGAGGCAAATACTAATAAAAGACGAGATAGTGCAAGGCCTGGCAGAAATCAACTACCAGAGAGCTGAGACCGGAATGGAAATTCTGGAGGCTTGCATGGTCAATAGATGATAGAATTCCAACTGTCAGAGTGGAGAAACTTCACTAACAGCCTAGGCATTTAATTGTGATCACAACCAGTCCACACCTTACAAGTCCGGTTGCTTAAGGTGTAGAGCAAAGGCTACTCTGTATCTGCCCTAATCGCATTTAAAAATAAGATTCAAAAGTATCAAGTTTATTTGGCAAGTAAATTGAGTATAAAACCCAATGTTCTTGAAAGGAAGAAAATATCTCGGCTCACAATGATGTACAAGCCACAATGACTAATAAGAAATTTTAAATTCCTAGGCATACAAAGAAGCATGAAAATGTGATCATAGGCAGAAAACAAACAAACAAAAAACCAGAGACTGTAACAGACTCAGGAATGGCAAAATTTGGGTATCAGCAGACACGGATTTTAAAACAGCTTTTATAAATGTATTTATGGATTTAAAGGACAAGATGAGCTCTGGGTGTAAAGACAGGGAAAATCTCAATAGAGAAATTGAAACTTTACAAAAAGAATAAAATTCGGGAAAAAATACAATATCTGTAACAAAAATTTTATTGGCTAGTTTTAGCAGCAGATTAGACATTGCAGAAGAAAAAAATCAGTGAACTTAAAAACAGGGCAAAGAACAGTAGAATATCCAAATTGAAGCACAGAAAGAAAAAATATTGAATATAATTATGAGCCCCTCTGTGACTTGTACGACAAATCAAAAGGTCTAAAATCAAAAGGTATAAACATACTATAAGTGAATATGTTAACTATCTTGGATTTAAATAAAATGTAAAAAAAAAAATAAAATGTAAGTGAATTCCCAGAGGGGACAAAGATTGAAGCAGAAAACATATTTAAAGAAATAATGCCAAAAATACTTCCAAATTTAATAAAAACTGTCAACCTACAAATCCCAGAAGCTCAATATACTCTTAGCAATATAAGCTTTAAAAAAACCCAAAAAACCCACAACTATATATCCAAATGAAGTGAAATCACTATCTCAAAAAGGTATCTGTACTTCTATGTTCATTGCAGCATTATCCTTAATATCCTAGACATGGAAACAACCTAAATGCCCATTGATAAATGAATGGATAAAGAAAAATGTAATTATATACATATATATATATATACATAAACACATATGTATACATATTATGTATACATAAACACACATATATATAATATATATTCATTCAGTAATACTCTCTTATATTAATATATTATATGAGTTATAATATATTATATATAATTATATTATGCTATTTGTGATATAATATATATGCATAAGCAAGAAATGGGATTTAATGGCCACACTTTGGGAGTACCCCAGGTCTGCCAGAATCCTATTTCCTGCTTACTGGAGGGAATGATGGGAAGATAATGTTGTGGGATGTAAGCAGTAAAGTTAAAGAAAAAAGAAAAAAAAAAAAAACCAGAAGAGGCCTGTAGGACATACCTACAGGAAAAAAACTGAAAGAGCAACTTATACCAAGCAGGGTGGAAACACTCATGCTCCAATAGGAGATGAAGAAGAACATGGTAAATTTTACCAAAGCTAAGTATTAAACATGGAGAAAAGGTGAATTGGCTCTTGAGTACAAAAATAAAGGGATACTAAAATACATTAGCAGCTGATCAAATTAGTTGTATATCTGTTTATTCCTTTAAGGATTTTTTTTAATGTTTATTTATTTTTGAGAGAGAGAGAGAGAGAGAGAGAGAGAAAGAGGCAGACACAGAATTCAAAGCAGGCTCCAGGCTCCGAGCTGTCAGCAAGAGCCCAACGTGGGGCTTGAGCCCACAAACCGTGAGATCGTGACCTAAGCCAAAGTCAGACACTCAAATGACTGAGCCACCCAGGTGCCCCTATCCCTTTAAGGAATGTTGAATCCAATAAAAACATTTGAAAAATTGCATAGGTAAATAAATAAATAAATAAACAAACAAGATATGATTATATTATATATTATTACATATATTATATTCATTCTTTAGTATTCACATATATATGAATATTACTCAGCTATTAAAAAGAAGGAAATTCTTCCATTTGCAACAGCATGAATGGACCTTGGAGACATTATGCTAAGTGAGATAAGTTAGAAAAAGATAAATACTGTATGATCTCACTTATATGTAGAATCTAAAAAAGCTAAACTCAAAAAACAGAGAGTAGATGGTGGCTGCCATGGACTGACAGGGAGGAGAAATGGAGAGATGTTGGTCAAAGTATACAGACTTCCAGTTATAAGATGATCTGGGGATTTAATGTTCAGCATGGTGACTATAGTTAACAATACTATAACATATACTTGAAAGTTGCTAAGAGAGTGGATATATATTTTTTTAATACAACTTATTGTCAAGTTGGCTAACATACAGTGTATGTAGTGTGCTCTTGGTTTTGGGGGTAGATTCCTGTGGTTCATCGCTTACATACAACACCCAATGCTCATCCCAACAAGTGCCCTCCTCAATGCCCATCAGCCATTTTCCCCTCTCCTTGGCCTGCCCGTCCCCCTCAATCAACCTTCAATTGATTTGTTCTCTGTATTTAAGAGTATCTTATGGTTTGCCTCCCTCCCTCTCTATTTGTAACTATTTTTCCCCTTTCCCTTCCCCCATGGTCTTCTGTTAAGTTTCTCAAGTTCCACATATGAGTGAAAACATATGATATCTCTCTTTCTTTGAGAGAGAAACTCATTTCTTATTTAAGACTTATTTAAGAGAATGGATCTTAAATATTCTCATCATCACAAACACAAAAAAAGTAATTTTGTGAGGTGATGGAGGTGTTAACTAACCTTATTGTGATAATCATTTCACAATATATATGTATATTGAATCATTACATTATATATCTTAAATTTACAACAATGTTGTATGTCAACTACATTTCAATAAAGCTGGAAAAAAATCTCAATAATAAAAAAGAGAACCACAGCAAAGCATAGTCAAATTATTGAAAACCAAGGATAAAACACAATCTTAAAAGCAGTCAGAGGAAAAAAAATACATTACATACAGGGGAAAAATGGCAACAATTATCATGACTTCTCATAAGGAACATTGCAAACAGGAAGAAAATGAAATGACATCTTTAAATAGCTACAAGAAAAATAAAACTAGAATTGAGTCTACAATTCCATGTTCAGTAGACATAGAAAACATCCTTTAAAAATGATGGTAGCACTGAGTAGTGTATAGAATTGTTGAGTCATTATATTGTACACCTCAAATTAATATAACACTGTATGTTCATTATACTTGAATTTTTTTAATGGTATAAAAAAAGATGGTAGAATGAAGATATTTACAGATAAAACCTGAGTTTGCCACCAGAAAACCTATACTACAAGAAATGTTAAAGGAGGGGCCCCTGGGTGGCTCAGCTGGTTAAGCATCTGACTTTGGCTCAGGTCATGATCTCACATTTTTGTGAGTTGGAGCCCCACATCCAGCTCTGTGCTGGCAGCTCAGACCTGGAACCTGCTTCAGATTCTGTGTCTTCCTCTCTTTTTGCCTCTCCCCTGCTCGTGCTCTGTCTCTCTCTCAAAAATAAAATAAACATTAAAATAGAGAGTGAGAAATGTTAAAGGAAATTCTTCAGGCTGAAAGAAAATGATATCAAATGGAAACTCAGATCTGTATGAAGAAATGAAAAGGACCAAAAATAGTAAATGTATTGTAGAATAGCTGATACTTTCCCAGCTGCCTAAAATCTTACAGGACTTAACTGAGTTCATCACCCTCTCCCTATTTGTGTTAACAATTAGAAAAGCAACTTCATCCAGTGTTCAAACAAACTCACGTAGCATGGTAGCCTTTGGTTTAACAGTAGTTATACGATTGGACTTGTAAAAAAAATAATAACAATGTAAATAATCTAATTAGAGCACTAAAGTCTATATATATCTGAAGCAGAAGTTTGATCTGTGCTATCCCAGATGGTAGGCATTTCCAAATTTGAGTAATGTTCATAGAATGATAAATAACTGTACCATCTTGACTACAGCCAATAAAAATATGCACCCTAGAATATTAATCCTATTCTGATCTATCTAATAAGGTTCTTATTGAAAGATTGTAGGGAAGGGAAAGATAGTAGACTTTTAAAATTCCATAGAAAAGTTGGAATATAAAGTTGAAGAAATCTACCAGAGCATGGAGGGAAAAAACAAGATGAGAAATCAAAAAGATTAAGAAAATTAGAGGATCAGTGCAGATGATTCAACAGCCTATGATTAAGAGTTTCAGAAAGAAAGAAAGAAAGAAAGAAAGAAAGAAAGAAAGAAAGAAAGAAAGAAAGAAAGAAAGAAAGAAAGAAAGAAAACAGAAAAAAAGAGAAAAGAAATTTTTCAAAGAAATAACTCCAGGAAACTTTACACAACTTTCTAAATTGAAAGAGGCTAATATATCCCATAGCATAATAAATGAAAAGATATGTCATCATAGGATTTCAGAACAGAGATTCTGAAGTGGGAGAAGAGAGGACATATAAAAAGAATGAAGAATCCAGATGACTGATAACTGTTCAGCTGCAACTGTAACACTTCTGAAATTCTGTGGTAAATTCATTTCCACCCTAGAATTACGTTCCCAGCCAAACTTCCAAATAGGTACAAGGATAAATCAAATACATTTTTACACCTTTAATATCTCAAAAAACTTATCTTCCATTCACCCTTTGTATTAGTTATCTATTGCCACATAGTAAATTCTCCTAAAGCGTAACAGTTTAAAGTAACAAACATTTAATATCTCCCAATTTCTGTGGGTCAGCAATCTAGGAGTGGCTTAGCTGGAAGTTCTAGTTGAGGGTCTCTCCTATGATTGCAAGTCAACCTGTCAGCCAGAGATGCAGTTACCTTAAGGCTCCACTTGGACTGAAGAATGTACTTCCAAGATTACTCATGTCATTGTTGGCAAATCTCAGTTCCTTGCTGGCTTTCGATGGGAGATTCTAGCTCTGCTGTACATGGACCTCTCTGTAAGACTGTTCAAAACAAAGCAGCTTATTTTCCACCAAGGAAATAATCTGAGACATAAAGGATAGTTTCCCAAGAGGGAAGATATAATCTTTTATAACCAATCTCAGAAGTCACTGGGGATCACTGAGAGCCGTTTTGGAGGCTAGCTACTACACTCTTTCCCTAGAAGCTACTGGAGGATGTATTCCACCAAACAAAAAAATAAACCAAGAATGAGGAAGATTTGGGATCTAGGAAAAAAAGCAAGAAAAAGAAAGGGAATCCCTAAGAAAGAAGTGAAGTGAAAAACCCAGGTTGACAGTTGAGTCCAAGACCAGAAACAATCAATGGAGACTGGAACAGAAGATGGAGGTCTCCAGGAGGGCTGTTGCTAAGACCATGAACTAACAATTTGAGGACAGAGGTGGGGGGGAGGTATATGAATATATTACGCTGACAATTCCACTTATAACAAAATTATGGGTATATTTGTGAAAAACATATTAAAACTAAGCAACCCAAAACAATTGTTAAGTTAAACACACAAATTATAAAAGAAAGAAAGTATAATCCTGGCATTCCACATGAATAAAGTTACAGTAATTTAAACACTAAAAATTGAGCTAACAAAAATTACTGTATAATTAAAAATGGTGGGAGGGAAATAAAATATATTAAAGGGAAATAAATATCTGTCCGTGTGAGGGAGTATTTGGATAAAGGAGTTAATATCATCTTTTACAGTTGCAAGTCAACAGAAAATATCAACTTAAGTATTAATTTAAAAGCTTACATGTGATTTTTAGATATAAGGAGGCAAATATCAGAGAAAAGAGCTAGACAATTTGAAAGTACTTGCCTTCAGGCAGAGGAATTCTGACTGGAACTGATAAAACAGCAGGTGAGTATTGTTTCACGTCACAGAACTATTTGATTTTTTAAAACTACCATATACATCTCAGGGTGCCTGGGTGGCTCAGTCATTTAAGCATTCAATCCTTGATTTCAGCTTGGGTCACGATCTTTCACTTGGGATCAAGCTCCTCATTGGGCTCTGCTGACAGCATGGAGTCTGCTTGGGATTCTCTCTCTCCCTCTCTCTCTCCCTTTCCCTCCCCTCCCCAGCTTGCAAGCACACATGCTCACTTTCTCTCTCTCTCAAAATAAATAAACTTAAATAAATAAATAAGTAGATAAACAAATAAAACTACCATATACATCTATAACTTAGATTTTTAAAATAATCTTATTTTTCTTCACTGAATATAATTTTAAACTCAACTTCAAATTCAGCACTAAGTTAGAAAACATTTTTTCTGTTTACCCACAGTAAAATAAGTTTATTAAACTATATATATATATATGTATATATTCTGAAAATAAAATTATACACATTGTAAAATATGGTAACAAATGGGAAATTATCTATGGAAACTGAATTATATTTTTTGTGGAAGTATCAAATGCAGTATTATTACATAGCAAATACTATCTTTATTTTTAAAAAAAAATTTAGGGGTGCCTGGGTGGCTCAGTCAGTTAAGCGCCCAAATTCAACTCAGGTCATGATCTCACGGTTGCTGGGTTCGAGCCCCACATCAGTCTCTGCACTGACAGTGGGAGCCTGCTTGGGATTCTCTCTCTCTGTCTCTACACCTCCCCCACTCACACTGTCTCTCTCTCTCCCTCTCAAAAATAAATAAACATTAAAAATTTAAAAACATAAAACAAAAATTAAAATTTTTTTTAAATGTTTATTTATTTATTTTGAGAGAGAGAAAGACAGAGCATGAGTAGAGAGAGAGAGAGGGAGACACAGAATCCAAAGCAGGCTCCAAGCTCTGGAGTTGTCACCCCAGAGCCCAATGCAGGCCTCAAACTCACAAACCATGAAATCATGACCTGAGCTGAAGTCAGATGCTTAACCCACTGAGTCACCCAGGTGCCACTAGCACATGCTATCTTTATAGCTGGTGATTTTTTAAGGTGCCTGACTGGTTTATCTGGTAGAGCACACGACTCTTGATCTCAGGGTTTTAAGTTTGAGCCCCATGTGAGGTTTGGAGCCTACTTAAAAAAAAAAAAAATGATTTTTCAAAATGCCATTACAAAAAAAAAAGCAAAATGGGTATTATTGTAGTTGTTTATATAGAAATTTAGACAAATGAATTTAGTTGGCCCAAAAGAAGAATTATTCGCTCTACTGTTAAATTGCAATTCAAGCTTTTCATAAAAAAACTCCTTCTCAAATGATAATTCACTAAAAAAACCCTGAAATATGTTTCCCTTTTTTATAATAGGTCAATTATATTGATTCTAATACTTTGGAATAGTCACACCTTTTGATCATCTTGTTGAATATAATCAAATCTTTTATTTATTTTGATATTTTAAAAATTTGTGTCAAGTAAGGTCTTTCTGCCTAAAAAACAAAAAAACAAATAAATGAAGAAAGGGAGGAAGGAAGGAAGGAAGGAAGGAAAGAAAGAAGAAAGGAAGGAGGGAAGGAAGGAAGGAAGGAACATAGGAAGAAAAGGAAGAAAGGAGAGAGAAAGGAAGAGAAGGAAAACATTTCAGGGAGTACAAATTCTTGAGTGTAGTCAGTTCTTTGCAAAGCAGATTAGAGAGAAAAGACTGCCATCTCAGCCCAGCCTACTGTTCCCTTGCCTAACCTTAACAATAAAGCCTCAGTATATTAGAACTCAAGCAGAAACCACTAACCAAGAAGAACTAAAAGTGTGTTCCTTGCCCAAATGCAGCACTCAAACAACAAAATAAGGCTGTAAAAGACACACAGTGTTACACAAGGTAAACTACAAGTACTGGAATTCCATTTATTGCCAGAACCTTTGGAGCGTTCGGTAGTTCTGTTTATTCATAGATCTAATTATAGCTTTCTTAAAAATCAAATGAAGACCTTGGGGCACCTGGGTGGCTCAGTCGGTTAACCGTCCAACTTTGGCTCAGGTCATGATCTCACATCATGCCCTGCATGGGTTCAAGCCCTGCATCAGGCTCGGTGTCAAAAGCTCAGAGCCTGGAGCCTGCTTTGGATTCTGTGTCTCTCCCTCACTCTGCTCCTCCCTCATTCATGCTCTGTCTCTCTCTGTCTCTCAAAAATAAGAAAAATTTAAAAAAATTAAAAAAAAATCAAATGAAGACCTTAAACTTTTCTCTTGACTTTCTCTTTCCCTTCTTTCTCACCCTATTTTCTTCCCTTCCTGTTTGCTTCCTTTCCTGTTCTTTTCCCTTCCCACTGCTTTCCTTTCTTTTCACTTCCCTTCTCCACACAGGGTAATGAATGATGAGGTTAAGGGGATGTTGTGCAGAGGCATATCAGCTGCCGGTGTCCAAGGAGACAGAGTGCAAAGCAGGAAGGTAAAGCCATGAGGAGGTTCATCAGTCATGTGTACACTTGCACCAAAAGATGCAGGATGGGGAGAGTGGGGGCTGCATGGAGATGGTAGCTGAAGGAGACAATGAGATTGGGAGAACGACACAATAGGAAAATAAATAAATCAATTGAGACAATCAATACTTATATTAAAAATAATGAAAGCCAGATTTCTCACTATTGGAGAAAGTACTTACATGGCAAGAGAGAAGACCGGAAAAAACCTTGATGTGTTCAATTGGAACTAGAGGTTTATCCAATCAGCATAAAGTCATAGTTTTAAGATTTTCTTATGTTCAGACTATTCCTTCCTAAGTGGGCAATGAGCCAGTTAGCACTGGCTGTAGAGATCTTAATCATAGTAGTAAAGGGGTTAAAAAATATTTTTTTTCTTGCTTTGTCTTAAAGATCACTGACCAAAATCAAAGACTAAAATAATACCTTAATTAAAAACTTAATTAAAACTAAAAAAACATAATAAATAAATAAAATTAAAGGGAAAAAACTTAATTAAAAAGAAAAACACAGGGCACCTGGGTAGGTCAGTTGGTTAAGCATTCCACTCTTGATTTCAATGCAGGTCATGATCTCACCATTCATGGGATCAAACCCCTCAATGGGCTCTGTGCTGACAACATGGGGACTGCTTGGGATTCTCTCTCCCCCTCTCTCTCTCTCTGTCCCTCTCCAACTCATGTGCTCCCTCCCTCTCTTTCTCAAAATAAATAAGTAGACATTTTTTTAAATGATAAAACATTGTGTTTATTTACATTAACATTGTTCAGAGAATATATAATTTACTTAGTGTATATTATAATGCATGTAATAATTCAGTATATATGCCATATAAAATAAAATATCCTTCATTGTCATTTCATGTTGGCAAATACAATAGGAAGAACATACAAATTGAGTGCAAGGAAAAACCTCCAGGGGAAGTTGAAAACAACATTTTGGCTGGCAGTAAAACTGCACAGCTGGTGCCATTTGGGGAATAAAAAGGAAAAATATTTTTAAAACTTAGTGATTTTTTTTTAAGAAGGCTCAAAAAAAAAAAAAAAACCTCCAGTTTCTTAAAAACATTTTTTGTGAACTTAAAACCTTATGTTCTCTGTTTTCCCATAGTTTTAATAGTTCCAGTCAATATTCAAAAGGTATTTTTCTTTCAGAACTTGAAAAAATATGATACTAAAAATCAGGTATTATGATTAGGTAAGAATAGAAAGCAATAGGGGGTGGTATAAGGATAGCCTTATACCTTATTCAATAATTCAAATTGATACCAATAATTCAAATATATTATAGAAAACAATAATCTTAAATGTATAGGAATAACATTGGAATAAAAGACCACTAATGGAATAAACAGGAGAGCACAGGAATAGACCTTGTTATAAGATCTAATATAAGGTGGAGCTTGACTGGTTTAGTCAATAGAACATGTTACTCTCGATCTCAGGGTTGTGAATTCAAGCCCAAAGTTAGGCCTGGAGCTTACTTTAAAAAACAAACAAACAAACAAACAAACAAACAAACGGTTAATATAAGATATAGGAAGAATTACAAATCAATGAAAAAGAAAAATATCAAAGAAATCATGGCAATTTGTGAATTTTGAAAAAAAAAAGTCAATTTGTGTTTACCTCACCCTGTATTCCCAAATAAAATTCAAAAAGATTAAATTTTAGAGTCTTAAAAAAATCAATACCAAAGGACAAAAAAAGAGAAGAGTAAGCATTTGTCAAATATCTGACATATAAACAACATAATATTGAAAATATAAAAACAATGTACCTAGGGGAACCTGGCTGGCTCAGTCAGTAGACCATGCAACTCAGGGTCATGAGTTTAAGTCCCACACTGGGTGTGGAGCCTACTCAAAAATAAATGCACCTAGAAAAGTAAACTGAAATATAAAAGAAAGTAACAAACTAGGAAAAAAAAATTTAATAGTAAAGATGACCAAAAAAGGGAGCTATTTCTTTACTTTGCAGGAAGTTCCTATAAATCAATAAGAAAACCACAAATGATATCAGCCAGTAATTGTCAAATGAAAAAAATAAAAATACCCAATTAAAAGGTAGAAAATGCCCTCATAACTAGTGAAAGAAATAATTTAAAAGCAACCTTTCTATATAAAAAACCAAGAAAGTATTTGTGATACACTCTTATCTTGGAAGCCCCCACTGAATATGACTGGCTATATTCATGCCCTTGTGGAGTCCTCTCCTCATTGACGCTGGCCTCAACCATATGACTTTCTTTGGCGAATGAGACATTAGCAAGAATGATACAAGCAAAGGTTTGATAAGGATTTGCATATTGGGACCACTCTTCTTGGAATACTCTTTCTTGGAGGTCATTTGCCATTCTGGAAACAAAATTGAGTTGGACCATTGAATGATTGGAGGCTGTATTGGGATCCTAAAGGATGAAAGGTCATCTTGGACATCCCATACTCTGCTGAGCTCCCAGATAAATAAAATCACATAAAGAATCTCAGCTATGTCATGTAAAACAGAACCTCACAGTCAACCCGTGGAATTATGAGAAATGAATCATTCTTGTTTTAAGTCACTAAGATTCATGGTAATTTGTTACAAAGCAGTAGATAATTGATATAATTTTTTCCCATATCACCAAAATAAAATTAACAAAAAGGTAACCATACATCAAACTAAAAACTTTTGCAAAATACAGGAAATCACCAACAAAATTAAAATGCAACCTACTTGGGGCACCTGGGTGGCGCAGTCGGTTAAGCGTCCGACTTCAGCCAGGTCACGATCTCGCGGTCCGTGAGTTCGAGCCCCGCGTCAGGCTCTGGGCTGATGGCTCGGAGCCTGGAGCCTGTTTCCGATTCTGTGTCTCCCTCTCTCTCTGCCCCTCCCCCGTTCATGCTCTGTCTCTCTCTGTCCCAAAAATAAATAAAAAACGTTGAAAAAAAAATTAAAATGCAACCTACTGAATGAATGCAAATATTTGCAAATCCAAAATATATTTAAAAAACTCATATGATAGTAAAAAAACAAACAACTCAATTAAAACTGAGAAGATGATCTATATAGAAATTTTTTCAAAGACATACAGATAGACAACAGGTACATGAAAAGGTGCTCAGCACCACTAATCATTATGTAAATGCAAATTAAAACTACAGTGAAATACCACTTCACCCCTGTTAAAAAGGCTATCATCCAGGTACCTGGGTGGCTCAGCTGGTTAAGCATCTGACACATGATCTCAGCTCAGGTCTTGATCTTGGGGGCTTGAGTTCAAGCCCCACACTGGGCTCCACGCTGGGCATAAAGCCTACTTAAAAAAAAAAAGGCTATCATCAAAAAGACAAGAAATAACAAGTGTTGGCAAGAATGAAAATGGGAACTTTATGCACTTTTGGTGGGAATATAAATTTGTTCAGCCACTGTGGAAAATAGCATGGAGTTTCCTCAAAAAAATTTAAAAAAAGAACTCTTATATGATCCAGCAATCCCACTTCTGGGTATTTACCAGAAAGAAACAAAAACACAGGAACTCAAAAAGATATCTGCACCCCCATGTTCACTGTAGCATTATTTACCATATCCACAACATAGAAAAACCCCAGTGTCCACCAACAGATGAACAGATAAAGAAGTTATAATATATATAATATTACTCAGCCATAAGAAAAGAAAATCCTGGATGGACCTTGAGGGTATTAGGCTAAGTGAAATAAATCAAACAGAAAAAGATAAATACCATATGATTCCACTTATATATGGTACCTAAAAAACAAATAAAACAAAACAAACAAGCTCATAGTTACAGAGAACATATTGATGGTTGTCTGGGTGGGGGGTGGGGGGGTGGGGAGGAGGAGGCAGTGGCAGTGGTGAGAAAATGAGTGAAAGGGGACAAAGGTACCAACTTTCAGTTATAAAATAAATAAGTTCTAAGGATGTAATTTACAGCATGGTGACTACAGTTGATACTGTATTGCATATTTCAAAGTTGCTAAAAGAGTATATCTTAAAAATTTTCATCAGGAAAAAAAATTGTAATTATGTATAGTGACAAATGTTAACTAGACGTATGTGGTGATCATTTCACAATATATACATACATCGATTCATTATGTTGTACACCTGACCAACTAACATGGTGTTAGTACACCAACTAACATAATGTTATATGCCAATTATATCTCAATAAAAAGTGATGATAGGGGCGCCTGGGTGGCGCAGTCGGTTAAGCGTCCGACTTCAGCCAGGTCACGATCTCGCGGTCCGTGAGTTCGAGCCCCGCGTCAGGCTCTGGGCCGATGGCTCGGAGCCTGGAGCCTGTTTCTGATTCTGTGTCTCCCTCTCTCTGCCCCTCCCCCGTTCATGCTCTGTCTCTCTCTGTCCCAAAAAAAAAAAAAAAAAAAACGTTGAAAAAAAAAAAGTGATGATAATAATACAGTAATAGTGTACTTTTTTCCCATATAATTTGCTTGCCTATGATTTCCTATTTTGAGTCTGATTCTTAAAACAAGGTAAATATACTAATAGTTTAAAAGATGTCAAATATGTATCATTAGTGTTCTAAATGTGTGTTTTGTTTTTTTTTTTTTAATATATCAAGGGCACTAGAGAATAACTTGGTAGTATAACACTGTCAGGAAATTATTTGGCAATAAATTTCAACAATTTAAAAAATGTTCATTGAGCACCCTGAACTCCCTAACTTTACTTCTAGAAATCTATTCAGAGGAAAAAACACTTGGTTACAAAAAAAAAATTATAAATACGTTCATTGTATTATTATATATTGAGAAACAAAAACATCCATACCCACATGACTTTACTATTCAGTTGTCCTCACTAACATCACTTTATTATTCCACTGTTTTCATCAACATGACTTTACTATTCTAAGAAATTCTTGGAAGATAAGAATTGGAAATATCTTTATTGTTCATTTCTGGGATGTCCTGCAAGCACATTTACAGAAACATCAGACTGTTCAACTTTTAAATAGGTGAGACCAAATAACTGTTTTCTCTTCCAGTCTCTAAAACTTTACCCTCAAAGTTTCACCTTGCCTATATTCTAATCAATCCTAAACTATCATATGATTCTTACCTTATCTTAGTCAAGCCCTTTTATTAAAGGATTCACTTTAAATCAGATCCCCAAAGGGCACCTCTTGATCTTGGCTCAGGTCATGATCTCACGGTTTGTAGGTTCGAGCCCCACATTGGGCTCTGCACTGATGGCATGGAGCTTCTTGGGACTCTGTCTCTCCTTCTCTCTCCCCACCCCCCTGCTTGTGCCCTCTCTCTCTCAAAATAAATAAATAAACTTTAAAAAAAAATCAGGTCCCCCCAAAGTCTTATAAATCTCCCAAACTGCTCTCATCTTTCTGAGATGCTAAGATTCTGTCAAGATAGTGGTCTCTTTCACTGAGGTAAGCAATAAATTCAAGTTTGCCTTATCACCAGATTATGTTGGTACTGCTTTGGGGGAGCTGGCATTCAACATGAATGCAAAAGATGAAATAATATTCATACTAAATAATTAAAGGAAGTTACTGTAGAGGTATAAAACTTTTCCTTTTTTCCCTTCTATGGTTCTTTGATCTAATAATTAAATTGTTGTTAAGATAGATTAACAGGAGAAAAACAAACAAAATTATGTATATATGGGAACCCCATAAAAATATGAAAACTCAAAGGGCAACTAGGTAATTGAGGTTTATATAACATCCTGCAAAAGGAAAGGGGTACAAAGGGAAGGTACAATTGGGGATACAAAGGGAAGGATGGCCATTCACAGCAAGGCAGAGGAGATGTTTAGAGAGCAAAGGTTGTCCTGTTATGCAGATAAGTTTCTTAGAGAAAAAGGTATCTGTGGAAATAGCTCTCTTAGTGGTATAGGACCCCTTTGCAATGTAAATTTAGGCAGTTGAGGGGGAAGTAAAAGCTTTTCCCTGAATCTGCTGGGTTTTGATTGCTGTTAGCTAAAATAATCCTCATATTTTGGGGAGGTAAATTCTGCTCCCCTTTATTACTAAATAAAATGAGGTATTTCTATTTTCTAATTTTTTTTTTAACATTTACTTATTTTTGAGAGAGAGAGACAGAGTGCCAGTGGGGGAGAGGCACAGAGAAAGGAGGTCAGGGTATCTGAAGGGGGCTCCAGGCTCTGAGCTGATAGCTCAGAGCCTGATGCAGGGCTCGCACTCAGGAACCACAGGATCATGGCCTGAGCCAAAGTCGGACGCTTAATCCCAGGTACCCCAAATGAGGTATATCATTTCAAAGAAATAGAGAAATATGGAATAAGTGGAAAATGCTTAGGTTATAAGTTAAACATAACAAAATTATATTTATAGTATGATTCCAACTATGGGTTGTTTAGGAAGGAAGGAAGGAAGGAAGGAAGGAAGGAAGGAAGGAAGGAAGGAAGGAAGGAAGGAAGGGTGAGAGAGAAAGTGGAAGGAAAGGAGAGCGAGTGGGAGAGAGCAGAACAGCTCAGTGTTTCCCTTTGAGTGTTGAAATATAAATTTTTTCTGCATCTCTTATTTTCAAAATTCTTTAATGAAAAAAAATTGTAATAATGAAAATATTTTGAAAAAATATTAAGAAATAATTTTTAAACAATATTAAACATATAAACAAGATATAATTATCTTTCCCAGCCTTGTATCCAAAGGATACAATCATTATTATGGTATGTGAATGGGAGGGACGTAATTTGTGCAATGCTCTTTCTTCAGGCTATTGAAGCATACCAAGTTCCTCAGCAATCAAAATTAAAAGATACTGGTTAGAAGACCATTATCTAAGGAGAGACCCTAACTGGTAATTGAGGAAAATGATAGACTATTTAGTTCAGGCAGGTGCACTTCTATGAATATAAATAATCACATTACATATTCTAATATCAAGGTGGTTTCCATTATCCTCATAAATAAAGGGGGCTCTCTTATTGTCCTGTATATGACAAGATTAAAATTATTAACATAGGGAATACATAGCTTATTTCTTTCTTTTTCCCCCAACTGCTTCCACAAATCTTTCAGGTACTGCCTACTTAATTAAGCTTTGTACTTCCTTCTTTAAGAATGGAAAAGGCCTGAAAAGAACCACTGTTCTCAGGGTACTGCATGCTTCTGGGAACACGTGGCATGGTGATCTAAAAGTAGGAAGGAAAGTAACAGTCAGAGACTGAAAACATTCTTTTAGAGTAGGAAGTGAGAGATTCCTAGGAATTTCAAAGCACTGAAAATAGGAGCGGACAACAAGAGATTTAATAAGTTTCCCTGAGCTAAGAAATTGGACCCCTTTAAACTTCTGAGAGAGACATGAATCAAGATTGGAATTTCCTTTGGAGCTGTGCTTTAAATGTAACCACTCCTACACTGAACCACATGGGTTTCCTATTGCTTCACTATTGTTATAAACATACATTAAATTCTGAATTAGTAAAGCAATGTCAGTGATTTTTTTTATTAGAATGCCTATCAAATATAGAAAGCAGAATTGAAAAGCAGCACTAGGGGTGCCTGGGTGGCTCCATCGGTTAAGTGTCCAGCTCTTGATTTCGGCTCAGGTCATGATCTCACAATTTGTGAGTTCAAGCCCCATGTCTGGCTCCACACTGACAGTGCAGAGAGACTGCCTGGGATCCTCTCTCTCTGCCCCTCCCTCACTCATGTTCTCTCTCAAAAATAAATAAATAAACTTTAAGGAGAAAAAAAAGAAAAGAAACCACAAAATTTTTACCTAGCAAAGGGAACTGTGTACATGGTAGATAAAAGTGCAGTGGCTGGAAAAGGTATGTTTGATAGTGAAGACAGGCTCCTTCAACTGTATTCACCACAGTGTGGATGAAAAATCTCTCCAAATCACCAAACTCCCTTTACTCTGCTCTCATACTTATCAAACAACATTGTGTGATTTCTTGGTTACTTGGGCCCAGCAAATGGATGCTAGATAACAGACACAAGTACTCCAGCTGATAGAAACACTGATGTTTTAAAAATAAAGTGATCTTTTAGTATGCATATATGTGCGTGCACACACACACACACACACATACACACACTAGTCTATTATATGCTTGACTAGAGTAAACCAGTTATTTTGAGAGCTGTGATTACTGAAGTTCAAGAACTCTAGAGAAGAGAGACCACCACATCCTAGTCTGCAGTAATTTATCAGAATTTAGTGCTAGTCAGTATGGGCCAAACATTGCTACAGAGGTATTGAAGCAAAGTATCACAAAGGAACAAATGTCTAATGCTGTTATGATCATCAAGAAATTACTGAATATTGATTTTAAATTCATAGATGTGGAATATTAGTCAATAATAATAACAGATCCCATTCACATGTTAGCAAATGGTAAGATTATTTCTTTAAAGAAATTTCATGTTTGGTGAGGTCATCCTGACATCTCCCAACCAAAGCATATTCTTCATACATGGAAAGTTGATCATCTATTACTGTAATCAACCATAAATACATAAGAAAATGATCACAGTAACATTGATCACATTAACTACATTAGTAATAAACATCACACCAGTTACTATTAATAATCCAAACAGCCTTGTGTCTAAAGAATATTTGATGTTTGTTTATACATGTGTATGTGCATTGTGAATCATCTTAGCATGTGACACATTTCATCAGGGACTTAATCATATAAAGGCTTTAGTTTCAAGCCATCTAACTTTGGTATTTCAAAATACCAAAAGGCTTTGATTTACTACTACAAGCGTACCTCATTTTACTGCCCTTCACCTTATTGCACTTCACAGCTACTTCAGTTTTTTTACAATTTGAAGGTTTATGGCAACCCCCCATTAAGCAAATCTACTGGCAATGTTCTTATGATAGCATTTGCTCACTTCATGTCTCTGTGTCACATTTCAGTAATTCTCACAACATTTTGAACTTTGTCATTATTATTATATTTGTTATGGTGATCTGTGATCCATTATCTTTGATGTTACTATTTTAATTGATGGCAAGCCACAAACTGCAACCATATAAGACAGTGAGCTTAATTGATAACTGTATGTTCTGACTGCCCTACCAATTGGCTGTTCCCCCATCTCTCTCC
Source organism: Neofelis nebulosa (assembly GCF_028018385.1). Taxonomy (NCBI): domain Eukaryota; kingdom Metazoa; phylum Chordata; class Mammalia; order Carnivora; family Felidae; genus Neofelis; species Neofelis nebulosa. The sequence continues at coordinate 71,716,499 of NC_080787.1, forward strand.
CTATCCTTGGGCCTCCCTATTCCCTGAGACACATATTGAAATTAGGTCAATTAATAACCCTACAATGGCCTCTAAGTGTTCAAGTGAAAGAAGAATCTCACATCTCTCACTTTAAGTCAAAAGCTAGAAATGATTAAGCTTAGAGGGGAAGGCATGTCAAAAGCTAGGTCTCTTGTACCAATTAGCCAAGTAGTAAATGCAAAGGAAAAAATTCTTGAAGGAAATTAAAAGTGCTATTCCAGTGAACAAATGAATGATAAGAAAGCAAAACAGCAATATGACTGCTTATTGACAATGTACCTGGCCACCCAACAGCTCTAATGGAAAAGTACAGTGAGATTCATTTTGTTTTCATGCCTAACAAAACATCCACTCTGCAGCCCATGGATCAAGGAGTCATTCCAACTCTCAAGTTTTATTATTTAAGAAATACATTTCTTAAGACTGTAGCTACCATTGACAGTACTTTCTCTGATGGATATGGGCAAAGTAAACTGAAAAACTTCTGGATAAGATTCACCATTCTAAACCCCATTAAGAACCATTGTGAATACATTGAAGGAGGTCAAAGTATCAACAGTAACAGGGGTTTGGAAGAAGTTGATTCCAATCCTCATGGATGACTTTGAGAGGTTAAAGACTTCAGTGGAGGAAGTAACTGTAGATGTGGTAGAAATAGTAAGAGAACTAGAATTTAATGTGGAGCCTGAGGATATGACTGAATTGCTGCAATCTCATGATCAAATTCAAATGGATGAGGAGTTGCTTCATATGGATGAGCAAAGAAAGTAGATTCTTGAGATGGATGAAGGTTTGTCCAAAGAATTTAGAATATTACATAAACTTAGTTGATAAAGCAGCAGCAGGGTTTGAGAAGATTGACTCTAATTCTGAAAGAAATTCTACTGTGAGTAAAATGCTATCAAACAGCATTGCATGCTACAAAGAAAGTGTCCATGAAAGGAAAAGTTAATACATATGGCAAACTTTATTGATGTCTTATTTTAAGAAATCGCCACAGCTAACCCATTGTTCAACAATCAGCACCCTGATCATTCAGCAGCCATCAACATCAAGGCAAGACCCTCTACTAGCAAAAGATTGCAAGTATCTCACTGAAAGCTCAGATGATGGTTAGCATTTTTTAGCAGTAAGGTATTTTTAATTAAGGTATGTATATATTGTTTTAGACATAATGCTGTTGCACATTTAATGGGCTATATTATAAACATGACTTTTATATGTACTGGGAAACCAAAAATTTCATTTGACTTGCTTTATTGTAATGTTCACTTTACCATGGTGGTCTGGAACTAAAACCACAGTATCTCCAAGGTAAGCCTATATGTCATCTCTAATAGTCTGATATGGATAGAGGAAAGTTTCATAAGGGATTCTAGCATTTTTGTGTGTTTAAAGCTCATGAGTAGCACACATTAAGTAAGAAGTATGGCTGATTTAAAAAAAAAAAAACAAAGATTGAATTATAATAAATACAACATAAACATAAATACAAATACACATACAAGAAGGCAGACAAACAAGGTAGTTAGTATTTGAAGTCAGAATAATATGCATCATGTTTTAGGATTCCTCTGAATTTGTTTCATGGACATACCACATATTTAAAATAATTTTGTGGAGGCACCTTGATAGCTCACGTGGTTGAGCATCTGACTCTTGATTTCAGCTCAGGTCATGAACCCAGGGTCATGGGGTTGAGCCCTGGTAGGGCTCCACGCTGAGCATGGAGCCTGCTTGAGATTCTCTCTCTCTCTTTTTCTCTCGCTATCTCTGCTCCTCTGCCCCACTTGTGCTCTCTCAGTCTCTCTCTGTTTAAATAAATAAATAAATAAAAACAATTTTGTGATTAGGAGTTTAATTTTAGTGACTAAAGGTTAAAATTGCATTAAAAAGTTTAGAAATATCTGAAAAATCTGACTATCTATTGAGTTGTTTGGGTCAGGCTGAGTAACAAAGGAAACATGATCTAAGTAGCTGCATATTAGATATAAATCTCATCTTTATTAACAGCAAGCTTAAAAGTAAAGTGGGTATTTAGAGTCTACTGGTATCTTAATGCTAGAATCTTTGGTTCATCAATTCAGATGAAAAAACTACTTATTAAATATCTTCTATGTTCAAGACACTACACTATGGGATACATAAAGAAATCTTTAAAAATATTTCATGGGGCGCCTGGGTGGCGCAGTCGGTTAAGCGTCCGACTTCAGCCAGGTCACGATCTCACGGTCCGTGAGTTCGAGCCCCGCGTCAGGCTCTGGGCTGATGGCTCAGAGCCTGGAGCCTGTTTCCGTTCTGTGTCTCCCTCTCTCTCTGTCCCTCCCCCGTTCATGCTCTGTCTCTCTCTGTCCCAAAAATAAAAGTTGAAAAAAAAAAAAATTAAAAAAAAAAAATATTTCATGTCCTTGAGGAATGTACTATTTGATTTAAAATTGCAGCAATTTGGTGTCAGTTGAGTATATCTCCTTTGCTTTTATTAAACTTTCAGAATAAAAGCTGGATTTTATTTTTTTAAGTTTATTTATTTGTTTTGAGAGAGAGAGGGGTAAAGAGCAAGTGGGGTAGGAGCAGAGAGAGAGAGAGAGAGAGAGAATTCCAAGCAGGCTCCATATTGCCAGTGCAAAGCCTGATGCAGGGCTTGAACTCACCAACCTGATCATGACCTGAGCCAAGATTACGAGTCAGATGCTTAACCAAACGAGCCATCCAGGTGCCCCTAAAAACTGGATTTTAAAATAGAATAGAATGTCTTTGCTTTAGCATCTACTGTGTCAATAGTTGAGATTGTGACAATCAAAAACTATTAAAGATAACTATTCTTGGAGATATTGTTCTACATATGGTAAAACTGACATATGAGTTTTTTATTAAAATAGAGGTACATTAAAAAATTTTAATATAGACACAAATCTTTGGAATACAGTAAAAGCAGTAATAAGGGAAACATAGCAATATAGGCTTATTTTAAAAAATAAGAAAAATCTTAAACAATCTAACTTTACACCTAAAGGTACTAGAAGAAGAAGAACAAACAAAGCCCAAAGTTGGTAGAAGAAGGGAAATAATAAAGACCAAACCAGAAATAAATGAAATAGAGAGTAAAAAACAATAGAAGAGATCAATGAGGGGCACCTGGCTGGCTCAATTGGTAGGGCATGTGCTTCTTGATCTCAGAGCCATGAGTTCAAGCCCCACATTGGGCATGGAGCCTACTTTAAAAAATGAAATAAAATAAATATCAATGAAATCAAGAGCTGGTTCTTTGAAAAGATAAACAAAATTGGTAAACTTTTAGCCAGACTCATCAAGAAAAAAAGAGGGAACATAAAAAAAAAGCAGAAGTGAACAAAAAGAAGTAACAACTGACCACAGAAATACAAAGGTTAGACTACCATGAAATGAATAAATTCCTAGAGATATACAATCTTCCAAGACTGAATCAGGAAAATAGAAAATATCTGAACTAACCAATTACTAGTAATAAAATTTAATCAGGTACCAAGAAACTCCCAACAAACAAAAGTCAAGGACCAGATGTATTCACAGATGAATTCTACCAAATATTTAAAGAAAAGTTAATGCCTATTCTCCTCAAACTATTCCAAAACACACACACACACAAAAACCACAAACAACAAAGACAAAAACAAAGAGGGAAAGCTTCTAAACACAGTCTACAAGGCCAGCATTACCCCGATACCAAAACCAGACAAAAGCACTACAAAAAAGAAAACTATAGGCCAATATCTCTGGTGAACATAGATGTAAAAATCTGCAACAAAATATTAGCAAATCTCATTCAATAATACATTCATTACAAGGATTATTCACCATGATTAAGTGTGATTTTATGCAAGAACAGTTCAATATTCACAAATCAATCAATGTGATACATCACATCAACAAAATGAAGGACAAAAATATATGATTATCTCAATATATGCAGAATAAGCATTTAACAAAATTCCACACCCATTTATGATAAAAAATGCTCAACAAAATGAATGTAGAGGATAAAAAATCTCAACATAATAAGGGGCATATATGACAAACTGATTAGCTAACACCATAATCACTGGTGAAAAACTGAGAGCTTTTCCTCTAAGATCAGAAATAAGACAAAGATGTCCATTCTTGCCATTAATATTCAACATAGTACCAGAAATCCTGGCCACAGCAATCAGACAACAAAAAGAAATGAAAGGCATCCAAATTGGTAAGGAAGAAGTTAAACTGTCACTATTTGCAGATCACATGATACTATATATAGAAAACCCTAAAGATTCCATGAAAAAACTCTAAGAACAAACAAATTCAGTAAAGTTGCAGAGTACAAAATTAATACACAAAATTAATTGTGTTTTGATACACTAATAATGAAGTAGCAGAAAGAGAAATTAAGAAAACAATTCTAGGGGCGCCTGGGTGGCTTGGTCGGTTAAGCGTCCGACTTCGGCTCAGGTCATGATCTCACGGTCCGTGAGTTCGAGCCCTGCGTCAGGCTCTGTGCTGACAGCTCAGAGCCTGGAGCCTGTTTCAGATTCTGTGTCTCCCTCTCTCTCTGCCCCTCCCTTGTTCATGCTCTGTCTCTCTCTGTCTCAAAAATAAATAAATGTTAAAAAAAATTAAAAAAAAAAAGAAAACAATTCTATTTACAATGGCACAAAAAAGAATAAAAGAGAGGAATAAACGTAACCAAGGAGATGAAAGACCTGTATTCTGAAAAGTATAAAATACTGCTGAAAGAAACTGAAGACTACACAAGCTATACTTTACATAAATGTTGAATTGTTGTGTTGTACACCTGAAATTCCTGTAATATTGCATGTCAACTACACTTCAATTATAAAAATCCATATAAGTGAAATCATATGGTCTTTGTCTTTCTCTATTTCTAGGCATTATTAGCATAATGCACTCTAGGTCTATTTATGTTGCAAATGGCAAGATCTCATTTTTTTTATGGCTGAGTAATATTTCATTATATACAACATATACCTAATATATATATATGTAATATGTATTAATACATATTACATATATATATATATATATATCACATTCTGTATCCATTCTTCTATCAATGGACACTTATGTTGCTTCCATGTCTTGACTATTATAAATAGTACTGCAATGAACATAGGGGTGAAGATATCTTTCTGAGTTAGTGTTTTTTCATATTCTTTGGATAAATATCCAGAGTGGAATTGCTGGATCATGTATTTCTATTATTGATTTTTTGAGGAACCTCCATACTATTTTCCACAGTGGTCATGACATTTTACATTCCCACCAACAATGCACAAGTGTTCCTTTGCTTCCACATCCTTGACAACACTTTTTATTTGTTGTCTTTTTGGTGATAGCCTTTCTAATAAGGTTGAGGTGACATCTCATTATGCTATTGATTTGCATTTTCCTATTGATTAGTGATGTTGCGCGTATTTTCATGTGTCTGTTAGCCATCTGTATGCTTGTGTGTGTGTGTGTGTGTGTGTGTGTGTGTGTGTGTGCACGTGTGTGTGTGTTTTGAGAAATGTTTATTCAGGTCCTCTGACCATTTTTAAAAAAAATTTTTTTTTAAATTTTTTTTTTTAACGTTTATTTATTTTTGAGACAGAGAGAAACACAGCATGAACGGGGGAGGGGCAGAGAGAGAGGGAGACACAGAATCGGAAGCAGGCTCCAGGCTCTGAGCCATCAGCCCAGAGCCCGACGCGGGGCTCGAACTCGCAAACCGCGAGATCGTGACCTGAGCTGAAGTCGGACGCCCAACCGACTGAGCCACCCAGGCGCCCCTAAAAAATTTTTTAATGTTTATTTATTTCTGAGACAGAGAGACAGCATGAGTGGGGGAGGGGCAGAGAGAGAGGGAGACGCAGAATCAGAAGCAGGCTCCAGGCTCTGAGCTGTCAGCACAGAGCCTGACACGGAGCTCAAACTCACAAACCGTGAGATCATGACCTGAGCTGAAGTCAGTCGCTCAACTGACTGAGCCACCCAGGCGCCCTCTATGCACGTTTTTTAATTGGATTGTTTGGGTTGTTTTTATTGAGCTGTGTGAGTTCTTTATATATTTTGGATAGATAACCCTTATCAGTTATATCTTTTGCAAATATCTTCTTCCATTCAGCAAATTGCCTTTTTGTTTTGTTGATGGTTTTCTTCACTGTGCAAAAGCTTTTCAGTTTGATGTGGTCCCATTTTCTTATTTTTGCATTTGTTGCTCTTGCCTAGGAGGCAGATCCAAAAATATATATGTTAAGGCCACTACCCAAGTGCTTATTGCCTGTTTTCTTCAATTTTTTATGGTTTCTGGTCTGATATTTAAATCTTTAATGTATTTTAAGCTTATTTTTGTATATGGTATAAAAAAGTAGTCCAGTTTCATTATTTTGCACGTAGATGTTCAGTTTTCTCAGCACCATTTATTGAAGAGACTGTCTTTACCCCATTATATATTCTTGCTTCGTTTGTTGTAGATTAAATGACTATATAAGTGTCATTTTTTGGGACTATTATATTCCATTGATCTATGTGTCTATTTTTGCGCCAATACCATATTATCTTGATTACTACCACTTTATAGTATATCTTAAAATCTGGGATTGTGATACCTCCAGCTTTGTTTTTCTTTCTCAAGACTCTTTGGCTATCTGGGGTCTTTTGTGGTACCCTATAACTTTTGGGATTATTTGCTCTAGTTCTGTGAAAAATGTTGTTGACATTTTACGATAGATTATATTAAATCTGTAGATTGCTTTGGTAGTATGGACATTTTAAAACATTAATTCTTCCAATCCATGGGCAAGGTATATCTTTCCACTTATTTGTGTCATCTTCAATTTCTTTTACCAATGTCTTACAGTTTTCAGAGTATAGGTTTTACATCTGTGATTAAATTTATTCTTCAGTGCTTTATTCTTCTTGGAAATGTTGTCTCAATTTCTATTTCTGATACTTTATTATTAGTACATAGAAATGCAACCATTTCTATATATTAATTTTGTACCTTGCAACTTAACTCAATTCATTTATTAGTTCTTAAGCTTTTTTGTGGAGTCCTTAGGGTGTTCCATATATAGTATCATGTCATCTACAAATAGTGATAGTTTAACTTCGTCCTTACCAATTTGGATGCCTTTCATTTCTTTTTGTTGTCTGATTGCTGTGGCGAAGGCTTCCAGTACTATGTTGAATAAAAGTGCATATTAGTAGTGAGAATGCATGTACTCTCCAGTACTCTTTGCTCACAGTTATGTCCCAGGTCTGCCACTGGGGAGAAGCCAAGTCCATGTTCAAGGGCTGATCCTATTACTACAAGAGAAAAAAAAAATTTGCATCACAGTGCACTATTCCATACTAAAATTTCAGTCCAGTAGGTTTGGCTATACAAACCACCAAACCTATAAATATATCCAGACTCAAAAAGATAAAAAGTACATAAATTATAAAATACTTTAGCAAATATTTATTGAGTATCTCTACAACACCATGCCAGATGCTGGAAAATGACAAATTTATTTTTGTATCTAACTTTTACATTTGGTTTGATTTCTCTGCCAGAGGTATACATATATACCCATTTTGAGGAAAGATAGATTCCTATAATGTTTTATTTAAATGGGTCAACTATCTCAACAACATTAGGGAATTTATTTAATCAAGTACGCCAGGATTCTTTTTCTCCCATTATGGTATTGCAGAAGAGTTTACATTATCACAGCAATTAAAAAAAAAAAGTCTTAGGAATGTTAGCCCGCATATTCTTAGTTGATTTAAGACCCTCATATTCCAGATAGTTTCTAAATCCATACTAAATGCTGCCTAACCTATATACATGACTTAAAGCAAATAGATCAGGTACTTAACATTGTTTTCAAGTAGGCTAATTTAGTCATCACAGTAGGTAATAAGGAAATTGCATCAACTTCCTATTCCTCTTTTCTTTCATGCCTGGTCTCAGGATAGACTCTCACCCAGTCCAAATTGTCTCCCCTTCAGGTTAGATATGACTGGTAACTGACATGGTGTTAATGGCTCCCTAGGACCATGGCTTATTGGAAGTCATGCACAAAGTCCCCTCTGGGAAAAGGGACTGGAGGAGTAAGGTAGGGTCTCAGCACTAGTGTTTGCAGCTTTAGTTCTGATTTTACATAATGCTCCCTAGCCTATTCCTGTCTATCAGAAATGGGACTTGACCTACAGTGTCCAGTTTATTACATAAGAGGCAAGGGCCTTTGCATGGTGAAGACCCATTCATAGAACCAAATACCTAAATGGTTTATCTTGCTTAGGATTACAAAGTAATATGTAGAAAATAAAATACTTTCATGGGCATAAGATGCTGAACAATACAAAATGTTTTCTAATTCACTATATATTCTGATTTAAAACATTACTAAAGTATGACTTTTTCCCAAGAGGAAATAATCATAAACATTTTTTAAGTAATTCCTCATTAAAGGCCTGATATCTCTGGGGCACCTAGGTGGCTCAGTCGGTTAAGCCCAACTCTTGATTTTGGCTCAGGTCATGCTCTCATGGTTCATGAGATCAAGCCCTGCTTGGGATTCTCTCTCCCTCTCTCACTCTGCTGCTCCCCCCCTCTCAAAATAAATAAACTTTAAAGTCCTGACATCTCCTTCCATCTCCCCAAATGAGATGATTTCATAAGAACCTAAATCTGCGGGGCACCTGGGTGGTTCAGTTGGTTGGGCATCCAACTTTGGCTCAGGTCATGATCTCATGGTTTGTGAGTTCAGGCTCCGTGTCGGGTTCTGTACTGACAGAGCCTGCTTTGAATTCTGTGTGTGTCTCTCTCTCTCTGCCTCTCCCCACTCATGCTCTGTATCTCTCTCCTTCAGATATAAATGAACCTTAAAAACATTAAAAAAAAAGAACCTAAATCTCCAATTTATCACATTATGGATATTTGCTGGCATGTATTCTTAATAATATCATACTGTTTGCTCTTCTAATACATTGAAACCAAGGTTGTAGTACATGCCTATATTATAGGTTTAATGTAGTCACCATGTAAACTATACCTTTAATAAACCAAGCTTTGTAATATTATGTTTTCATGTGTATATAATATAATATTTAGACAAATCTAAATTTTCCATAATTATTTTCTAGGTAAAGATATCATATGACTTAATTCAGGATAGCTATTGATTTTTAGGTAGAGCCATAAGAAAGTACCAACATCTAACCAATTATTTTTAAGTTTTTAAATTTATTTTGAGAGAGAGAGAAACAGAATGCACAAGTGGAGGAGAAGCAGAGAGAGAAGGAGAGACAGAGACAGAGAGAGAATCCCAAGCAGGCTCTGCACAGTCAGTGCACAGACTGATGTGGGGTTCAAATTCACAAACCATGAGATCATGACCTGAGCCAGACGCTTAACTGACTGAGCCACCCAAGTGCCCCAACATCTGACCATTTTTTACTTGAAAAATCCAGCAACTTCATTTGATTCCACCTAATTCCATGGTGGTTTCAAGACTAATGTATACAAACCAAATACTAGAAATAGAAAATAAAGGAATCAACTGTAATAATCTGGAACTGTCATAATTGATACATAAAATAGTCTTCCCAACTCCAAGATTATTGAATTTGTATTGTTTTCATACCTAAAATTTTAAACACTTTAAGGATGGGAAAAGGCCTGACAGATGAGGATAAATATACAAACTGGGAAAGTCCACCATGACCATATTTTTGTTTCAAGAAACAACATTTTAAAAAATGGTTAGATAATACTGTTAAACTTTTTTTTTAATGTCTATTTATTTTTGAGAGAGAGAGAGAGAGAGCAAGTGGTGGAAGAGAAGAGAGAGAGGGAGACAGAGGATTTGAAGTGGGCTCTCTGCTGTCAGATGGGGGACTTGAAATCAAGAACTGTGAGATCATGACCTGAGCTGAAGTCAAGCTCTTAGCCAACTGAGTCACCCAAGTGCCCCAATACTGTTAAACTTTGAAGGTTCAAGAAATATCTAAAAAACATGGCTTTATTTATTAGCTTAAAATTATTTGAAAATACTGAAAAATGCTAAAAAAGTAAGTTACCTCATAATCCAAAACCTATAAAATTCCATAACAAAGAAGACAAAGTCCTCCACATCAATCCTCTAACCACTTTCCTCTGAAATACCCTATGCTACACAGATTATTATATATATTCATAAATTTATTTTTATGAAAAGGAAATTGAACTATAATTTGCTTTTTCTTTTTAATTAATCATAGCTACTTTCCTGATCAGTACAAACAGATCTATTTCATGGGTTTAAATAGCTGCAAAGCATTTCATTAAATGAATGCTCCATGATGTATATGATCATTTCTTTATCCTTGTAATATATCTTTCAGTACTTATTATGTCTGTGTGATTGGTAAAAATCACTGTGCCCCTTTACACTAGGGTGGTGGGCAAAGGTTTGGTAAACTTTGAGGTCATCAAAGCATTTTCTTAAAAAATATAACTTAGAAAATAGCCTATATCTGTTTTAGACTGTGTTCTTGATGAATAAAAGAATCAGAGAAAGAAAAGCAGTAGGAAACACACACACACACACACGCACACACACACGCGCGCACACACACACACACACGCACACACACACGCGCGCACACACACACACACAGATGTATAGACTGAGAAAGAGAAAGTGATTAGGTCATGTGTTTATAATGAGAGAATATTAAGAAAATGAATGAGGAAGCTACTTATAAAATGATATTTTTAACTTCATAAGGTGAAGGTGTTTAAATTTCAAACTCTGAGTGCAAGCTAACCCTTATTTTTTTGGTGCTTTAAGGATTTAAGTTTGTTGACTTGTTCAGCAGTTTAAATTGCAAAGTGAAGTTAATGAAAAATGAAAAATCCCAAACAACCTTAGTTGGAAGTTAGCATTACTGCACAGCACTTTCAGAAAGTTATGTTGCAAGCCATTACTATATTCCTTTTGCTGTTACTAACTGGAGATAAGAACTGAGGAATAGGGGCACCTGGATGGCTCAGTCAGTTGAGCGTCCGACTTCAGCTCAGGTCATGACCTCACGGTCCAAGAGTTTGAGCCCCGTGTCAGGCTCTGTGCTGACAGCTCAGAGCCTGGAGCCCACTTCGGATTCTGTGGCTCCCTCTCTCTCTCTGCCCCTCTGCCACCCGTGCTCTGTCTCTCTCAAAAACTAAATAAACATAAACAAAATTTTTTTTAAAGAACTGAGGAATAAAGAGCCGGAAAGAAGGCCATCAGCAAACTTTAATAAGGGCAAATACAACAGTGAAAGTCTAGATAAATACACTTCTCTACCATTTTTATGCATTATTTCATGTTTAAGATTTTGCCTCTAGGCCAATGATTATATTTTACCTTTGAGATCACTGCCATATGATAATGAAAATAGGGGAGCATGAACGTTGGAGTCTAAATAGATGTGGGCTCAAGTTCCAGCTTTAGACTTTCCTAGCTGAGTCATCTTGGGAAAGTTTTCAAACTTTTGGGTCTGTTTCCACTTCTAAAACAAAAAAAACGATAGATGTTTTTGTTACTATGTGTCAAGAAATGCTGTTAGGAGATGTAGATAATATACCTAGCAAATCATATTGAGAGCACTGCCTTTGTGTAAACGAAACATTTAGATACATACATTACTCCAAGCACTGGTTCCTGAAGTGTGGTTGTCAGATCAGCACATCCCCATTACCTTTGAGCTTATTAGAAATGCAAATTCATGGCCCCCACGGTGACCTACTGAATTAGATGGTTTGAGATGGGGCCCAGGAAACTGTTTTACAAGCTGTCCAGTTGATTTTTATGCATGTTAAAGTGTAAGCACCACTGCCTCAGAGTTCAGCTAGATATGATTTTCATGTGATAATTTCCAGTAATGAACATGAAAGGATCCAGCAGTCATCTACACAGCTGACATCCATTAGGCACAGGAAGCACAGTGCCTGTGGCCTATGATACTTTCAAAGCCTTGTGAAAAATGTTTTAATGTTCTTTTAAAATCAGAAGAAAGAATTAACATCATGATAACAAATATATAACAATCCAGCCTAGATTATCTCTTTAGACCAAAGCAGTTTTGGGGCAAAAAAAACCTACCTTAAACATTTTAATTGGAAATATAGTTTTGGGGTACCTAAGTGGCTCAGTTGGTGGAGACTCTGACTCTTGATTTCTGCTCAGGTTATGATCTCATAATTCATGGGATCAAGACACACATTGGGCTCTGTGCCATTAGCACAGAGCCTGCTTGGGACTCTCTCTCTCCCCCTATTTCTCTCAGCCCCTCCCCCCTCAAATAAATAAATAAACTTAAAAAATTTTAAAAACATAGCTTCATATATAGTACTATAAACCTAGCTTAAAATTTTTTTAACGTGATTCTTGTGGAAGGGACCCACGAAAGCAAAAGTGCCAAGGGTCTAGGAAAGTCACTTGAAAACTTCACTGTCCATTTATAAATGTTGACACTAAAGATATCTGGTAGGAACCATTACAAGAAATTTGTGTTATTCTAAGGATATATTTATTGACATTTAAAAAAAATATTAGTTTCAGCTTCACTTAAGCCATGAAGCATGGTAGGATTATACAAGAGCAAAAATAATACAATCAACAAGTTGAAAGTGAAGTGGAATATTATATTGTAGAAATTATGTTAAAAACAGAAACTTGCATCCTTATAACAGAAAATTATACATGACTTTCATTTCATTATATTCATTTTATCTGACACAAATACACTTAGACCTTCAAAAACTATCAACCAGACATAATTTTCAGAACCTGCTATTGTCTTCTGAAACTTATATTTAGTCAAGGACTAACTATATGCTGTGCTTTTTTTAATGTTTATTTATTTTTGAAAGAGAGAGAGTGCGTGAGCAAATGAGGGGCAGAGAGAGAAGGTGACAGAGGATCCGAAGGAGCTCTGCACTGACAGCAAAGAGCCTGACTTGGGCTCCAACTCATGAACCGTAAGATCATGACTTGAGCCTAAGTTGGAGGCTTAACCAACTGAGCTACTCAGGCACCCCTATGCTGTACTTTTAAGTATAGTGTTTAAAAGAACAAGATTGATAATTGCGTTTTCAAAGAAATATATGTATTTAAACTGCATTATTTTATTAATAATTATTAAGCTCTACCAGCATAAAATATGAATCAGTTTATTCAAATACAGTTGACCCTTGAACAAGTCAGGGGTCCTTGGTCCCAAGGCACCAATCCCTCATGCAATAGGAAATCTGCATATAACTTTTAATTCCCCTAAAACTTGACCAAAGTCTTGCTGACAACATTGTCAATTAACACATATTTTGTATGTTATATGCATTACATACAATATTCTTATAATAAAATAAGCCAGAGACAAGGAAATGTTATTTATAAATCATAAAGAAGAGAAATACATTTACAGTTCTATGTATTGAAAAAATTCCATGCATAAGTGGAAGCATGCAATTCAAACCCATGTTGGTCAAGGGTCAACTATAGTTTTATACGAAGAATTTTAAATCTGGCTAAAATGGAGGATACAACTGTGATACAAAAGAAGATTTTGGGGGCGCCTGGGTGGCGCAGTTGGTTAAGCGTCCGACTTCAGCCAGGTCACGATCTCGCGGTCCGTGAGTTCGAGCCCCGCGTCAGGCTCTGGGCTGACGGCTCGGAGCCTGGAGCCTGTTTCCGAGTCTGTGTCTCCCTCTCTCTCTGCCCCTCCCCTGTTCATGCTCTGTCTCTCTCTGTCCCAAAAATAAATAAATAAATTAAAAAAAAAAAAAAAAAAAAAAAAAGAAGATTTTGTAGCCAAATACAGAGAGCAAGCTTTGTTATTATGTATCTATTACCAACACAAGTCCTCCTTCAGTCAGTTCCTGGCCTCCTGGAAAGAGCTCAAGTTGCTTCAGCATTGTAATCTTCAAACCTAGGCCCCAGGTTCACATCTGGATTGCTGATCCTTTTTAGGGCATTTATCATAGCTTTTTACCACAATGTTACTTTGGGCAAAGACATTTTCTGGACTTCTGAGAAGACTGAATTAGATGGTAACTAAGGAATCCAGGTTCTAGAATTCTACAATTCTGAATTTTCCTTGACAAAGATTATTTTAAATATGTTGTTTTATTCAGCAGATATGTATTACTCTACTGGTGCAAGTCCCTATTTAGACAAAAAATGCATTGCAGATGGAGGATAAAACGTGTCCAAAGGCTTTAAAGTAGAAAAGAAGATGAAGCATTTGTGGAACTGAAAGAACAAAATGGTTGGAGCTTAACCGAGAAGGTGAAAATGCTGTTAAAGATGAGGCTGGTGAAGTAGGTAGGGAGGGCCCAGTAGACCGATTAAGGATTTAGGAGTTTATCCTAAGAGCAACAGGAAACCTTTGAATGGTTTTAGTGGGAAGGTGCTTTGATCTGATTTTTTTTATTTTTTAAGATCATTATAGCTTTTGTGTGAGAAATGGATTAGAGGGTGGGCAGAGAGACCATGGAATGGCCTGTTTGAAGCTGTTATTACAGTAGTATGGCTGAGCCACCCTGGCTAAGACTAGGATGGGCTCATTGGAATTGGAAAAAATGTGAATAGATTCAAGATATGTTCAAGGACATGGGGTGCCTGGGTGGCTCAGTCGGTTAAGTGTCCAGCTCTCGGTTTCGGCTCAGGTCATGATCTCATGGTTTCGTGGGTTCGAGCCGCACGTCAGGCTTCGTACTGGCAGTGCTGAGCCTGCTTGGGATTCTCTCTCTCTCCCTCTCTCTCTGTCCCTCCCCCCACTTGCACTGTCTGTCTCTCTCAAAATAAACAAATAAACTTAAAAAAATAAGCTAAAGATATATTCAAGGATGTAGATTTAATTAAAAAAAGCAAGTAAAAGATGATTCCTAGGTTTCTAGTTTGTGAAACTGGGTGGATGCCAATACTGTGTACTGAGTAAAGAATCTCGGCAGAAGAGTAGCTTTGGAGAGGGTCTCATGCTCTTGGATCCTCCAAAAGATCCTGTCATCAGTCTCCACCCTGTTTTCCTCTGAATTCTGTTTGCATAGGATGATTGTGTTGCCTTGCAGACATGGGTCCTTTGGTCAATACCACTGACCATTGTGGTTGGAGATGAGATGTTTGCATTGTTGAGTATGGAAGACCAGGTTTAGAATTTAAACTTGGTACTGGATGACCAGACTAAGTAAGTAAAATGCTATTAGAAAAGAGAGGGCTTTAGAATTAGAATTAAAATTTTGGGTGGCAGATCTCTGCTTTGTTTTTCCTTTTTTCCCAAAATTTTTAATGGAATAATTAGAAAAATAAAGTAGCTTTTTTTATCTACTGTAATTACACATCCATTCAAGCTTTAGTCTAACTTTCCTATTTATCTTTTATGCCAGAATTAAATTGTGTTAAATATGACAGGTTAGCTTACATCTTAATAGAATTTGCTAAATTTAAGCAATAAAGACATGCTAAACTTGTAATAAAAATTGATTGTATAACTCAGAGAATTGGTTTTGTAATTCTAACATTTTGTATTTCTACCATTCAAAAGCATTCTTAGTAACACCCCTGGGTATCATTCAAAATGTACATATAAAAAAAGGCTACATTTGTAAATATATTAAACATATACATATGCATATATACTAAATATAGCTATATTTCAGGGACATATCCTCAATCTTTTTCTAGGCCAGAATACCTTAAGAGTCACATGATACTATCAGTTTTTAATTGATAATGTTCACAAGGAGGAGTAGTGATTTCTGAAATATCTTTAATCTTATACTTTAACATGGAAACTGATCATTTCACTTGTAATTACAGACTCATGGAATTAAACTGAAAGGAAATTTAGAGATTGTTTAATCTAGTGGTTTTCATAATGTGGTCCCCTAATCAGCAGCATGTTGTAACACCTTGGGAACTTATTAAAAATGCAAATTTTCAGGTGCACTCCAGACCCGCTGAATCAGAAACTCTAGGGGTGGGGTAGAGCAACCTGTTTTAACAAGCCTTTCCAGGTGATTTTGATGCCACATTTTTAAAGTTGGAATTATGTGTTCCCATAGACATTAGCTGAAATTTGTAACACAAAACAATGGACTTTGTCTTAAAGATCCTACCTCAGGCTGCTCAAAAGACGTCTTTTATGTAACTCCACCTTGTTTCCCATTCCATGTATATTAGTTTTCTGCGGCTGCTGCAACAAAGGACCACTAATTTAGCAACTTAGCAAAAATTTATTATCTTACAGTTCTGTAAGGTCAGTGGTCCGGACGTTCTGTCTCACTGAGTTAAAATCAAGGTGTTGGCTTTGCTTTCTGGAAGCTCTAACAGAATCCATTTCCTTGCCTTTTCTGAAAGCTGGCTTCCAGAGGCCACCCACATTCCTTGACTTCCCACACCTTTTTCCATTTTCAAAGCCAGTATGCATCTATTTTTAAATGAGAGATTATTTTTTAAAACTGTATTTTGGAGTCTGTACAAATGAGTCCAGTCACCCACATCTGCCTGTTATTCACACACCTCAGTATTATACTGTCACTGGCACAGACTATGTCATAGAGCATCACAACTGGATCATTCAACATCCTCAAGCAACAAATTATAATAAATTACATTCATTATGTTACTTATACTAAATCAGGAAAGGTTATTCATGTTAGGATAAGATTTTAAAAGAAGTTTTAAAGGGAAAGATTTTCTGCCTATGCCTTGGCTAACAGGACAAACTAATTAGAGCAGTTCATTCCTCAAAGACTGCACTTTAATCATACCTTTTCTGCATCAATTTAGTGGCTGTTGGATTTTCAATGATACATAGCAGAAATTTTCGTTTTTTAAAGAGGAATAGTGAGGGATTTAAGAAAAATGTTCGCTTAGAGGACTACACACCTAAAAGAATTGAGTTTTGGTGGTGGAGCCAGGCATCACTTCCCTTTCCTGTATTCCAGATTTTCGTTAATGAATGCCTTACTTTTATAATTGTAAAAAGCCAAAAAAAAAAAAGGAAAAGAGAAAATAAACACGATATAATAACCTGCAATTAATTATAAGGCCTGATTTGTAAGGCAGGGTATGGGTTTTGAAGTCTCAGGCACGTATGACAGGATTTTTTTTTTTTTACACTGTCATCCAAAATGTACTGTAGACTCTTCCTTGATAAATTATTTTGAAAGCTTCTTTTAAAAATGAAGACCACAAATCATTTTCTTAACATGTGGTTGCCCTACTTCACTCTACCTACGCTCTTCAGTTGACTATGGTTTAAATTCTAAGGCCTGGTCAAAGAAAGGAACTTCTAACATTTTTTTTAGGCAACTGTGGTGCCACAGAACCCAAGCTCATCACCAGCCTGGCTTAGAAGCGCTCACACACCAGGTCTGCCATGGGGCCCTCGGCGGTCGAGACTTTTTTTGGACGAAACGCGTCCAGGCCGAGTCGGCGCCGCGCAGGGCCCGCTCCACCGAGAGCCACGGCGTCTGGAGCCTCAAGTCGGTGTTCCGTGCGGCGCCGCAGACCGTTCTGCCCGCGAGCCGAGCCCGGGCTCCTGAGGGGGAGCGGCGCTGGGGGCGGCGGCGTCGCGGTGGGGGCGGGAGCCGGGCGGCAGCTCCAGCGCCCGTGGGGGAGGAGCGGCAGCGGCGGCGGCTGGAGCTGCTGTGGCGACGGACGCGAGGCGGTGGCAGAGGAGACCCACCCCTGTCCACATGGACAGTCGCAAAGGCCTCCGCTGATGCATTCACGCCTGGGCGGGGTGGGCGGACGGCCGTAGCGGCGGCGGCAGAGGGAGCGAAGGGCCTGGGGGCGCCTGACGGTCGCCGAGACCTCGCCGCCCCGGCGCGGCGGCTGCGGCCATTTTACGGTCCGGGACGAAGGGAGGTGTGTTTGTGTGCTCGCCTTCAGCCTCTCTTCCTGGGTCCCGCGGCTGGGGAAAGCGTCTCAGGCGGCCTGGGTAGGCGGTGGATGGGGAGTCGTGGGCCTAGAGGAACCGGGCCCGGGAAGCGCCGTCGCCGTCGCCGCCGCTCGCGTTCCCCCGGAGGG
The DNA here is from genome assembly GCF_028018385.1 of Neofelis nebulosa. Taxonomy (NCBI): domain Eukaryota; kingdom Metazoa; phylum Chordata; class Mammalia; order Carnivora; family Felidae; genus Neofelis; species Neofelis nebulosa. The sequence continues at coordinate 71,734,576 of NC_080787.1, forward strand.
GCCTGAGGAGAAGTCCAGGCCGCGGGCCTTGCCACCCGCCAGCCCGCGGATAGGCCCGGGAGCGCCTGGCCTGCTTTTGTGTAGGCCCATCTGGCCGTGGGAGCGCCGCCCCCCTGACGGCCGAGTTCTAGGCCCGCAACCCTGCGGCGGCTACCCTCCTGCGGCGCGGCCCCTCATCCCGGCAAGCGCGGCGGTGGTGTGGGCCATGGATTAAGAAGGAGGCGGCGTGGGAGGAGGAAGATGGCGGCTGGCAAGAGCGGCGGCAGCGCAGGGGAGATTACTTTTCTGGAAGGTACACCTATTTCTGCCCTTGCAGGGGATAGGGTGGGGGAAATACAGGGAAGTGTGGCCCTCCTGGTCTCCGGATATTCAGTTATTCGCACAGGGTGGGTTTGGGGGCGGCAGAGGTACTGAGGGGGGGGGGGGGCGGGAGCTGCCCGGGCGATGGCTGGGAGGGAATGTGCTGCGAGCGCGCTGGGTTCGAGTCCACCGGTGCGAGGAGCTTGGCTGGGGGCGGACATGGCCGAGAGGGCGCGGGTGGATACCGCTGCGAGCTGGAGTTGGTGGGTGTCCCTTGAGAGTGCACGCGTTACGTCTTTGACATTTTAAATCTTTTGGTGGTGGCCTAAAGATGAGAGCGGATGGCAGTCGCATCTTGTTTGGTGTTGATGGAAAGTTTCAGATTGCTAAGGTTGGGTGAAATTGGGGGCCAATCCTAAGTAGGGAGGGGAGAGGTAGTTTTACTTGGGTATGTTTCATGTACGCTCTCTGCTCTGTTTCGCAGAGCTTCGGGCTTCCTTTTGCATCCAGTATTCAGATTAAGTCTGGCCATGTCTGATGTTCTTACGAAGTGTTTTGCTAAAGATATTTTATAACATAATTTATCTGAAAATATAGAACGAGATTCACAATGTCAATTTGGGGACGGTCACCAAAGCTAATAGACAAAGTTTGGGTGGTTCCATTTTTATTCACTTGTGAGGGAAAGCCAAACATTTGTTGTAGGTGGACTAAGTCTTAAGAAAAGCTGCATGTTATTGTTGGGAATGGTAGTAATGGGTAACAATATTGGTTCCTTGCCCATATAAATACGGACTCTCAAATACTGATAAATCCGTTGTGACTGTGGACCAGGAACTTGAGTGTTTGCATTGCTCAATTTGAGTATGGGTTCAGTGTTTATTCCAAATTAAATATTAATTGTTTATAAACATGTTTAGAAAAATGAGCTTACTGTGCAGTGATTGTTAAAAAGGATTAGCTGGATACTTTGACAAAGTTGATTTTCATATACAAGATAAGCGATCTTTAAAAAAATAATTGATTAGAAACATTTCTCAATTAAGAAAATATATCTTAACTGTGGTGTAGGTATTCTGTAAGAGGGTGTAGAGGGATAGGTATTGCCTTGTTTATGGTTTTATTAACAGCACCTGGAACAGTGCCTGGACTACAGTAGGTCCTCAATATTACTCTGAACAAATAGGGCCTAATAGAGGTGGATAGGGAAAGAGATCTTAATTTTCTTAATTCTTCCTTGAGTATAGCAAAGCAAAAAAAACAAAAACAAAAGAAAAACTTACATGGCTATGCAAGCCAGCCTTTATTTAAAAGTGATGGGAGTTTTGTATGGGATTCCTAGTGGGAAGATGTGGAAAGCTTCTAAGTTTTTCTGGGTTCATTTCATATTACCTCTGTTTTACCTCCATTCTTGTTTGGGCAGAATAGATATCTATTAGAGGCCGAGAGTGGTGCAATTTGTGTTACAGGTGGTGTTGTGTGCTGTTATTTTTTGTTTTGCTATTGGAACCTCCAAAGATGTCTTACTGTTACTGATGCTTACTTAGTACATTCAGTATGCAGATGATTGATTATATTTTTGTACTTAGGTAACTTTTGGACTTCTATAGGCTTCTGGTTCAGTTTAAGTTCTAACTAGATGAACATAGGAAGGATGGAAAGAGCATAAATACAGCCAACAAGTATTGGGCTGATTGTGAATTTCAAGCTATCGGTCTTAGTTGGATCTAACTTAAGGGTCTAGGAATGTACAGTTATAATAATTTTGAGTTTCACCTTGTCTTCCACATTCTCATAAGGAAAGCAAATGGTAACTTGTTTAGAATATGAGCATAAGGGAAAGCAAGGATTTCAGTTTCTCATATCTGGTTTTCATATATTGTACTGCATTAATAAATAAGTAAAAATCCATTTAGAATAATTTAAAAAAAAATTTAATGTTTGTTTATTTTTGAGCGGGAGAGAGAGGCAGAGTGCGAGCAGGGGAGGGTCAGAGAGAGAGACAGAATCCGAAGCAGGCTCCAGGCTCTGAACAGTCAGCACAGAGCTTGACTCAGGGCTTGAACCCACAACTGTGAGATCATGACCTGACCTGAAATTGGACACTTAACCGACTGAGCCACCCAGAAGCCCCTAGAATAATTTTACTCCCATGTTTTCATAAAGTTCCCTTTTTCACTTTGTTCATGTCTACTCAGACCTGACGACCTACATAAAATGTCCCGCTGCCACACATACAAACCCATGGTATTCCCTTATTCTGTTTTATTGTTTGTAACACTTATCACTTGATAAATTTGTTTTTCAATCTTACTAAAATATGAGCTCCGTGAAAATAGTGACTTTGTTTTTTCACCATTGTATTTCTTACTCTTGGAACAAGGTGGTAGCAGTGTGATAAAGACAGGAATATAGAGAGC